>NC_092352.1:46620591-46793091 GCF_963676685.1 Mytilus edulis | reverse complement strand
TGCCCCTTGAAGTACTTAACATTTTTCACTGCTTAAATTTTCTGTATCTATAACCATTCAAGAATTATAGGGAAATCAAAGACATATGAAAATCTAAAATATGACCTTGACCTTTGACCTTGACCTAATTTTCTAAGTTAGGAATCAGGGGACTCAAATAAAAACATTCCAGGGTTATACGGTTAACGGTTTATGAGTTAAAAAAACATACCGACAAATTTATTCCGTAAAGATAGATAACTCCTATAAAATTTCATCGAATCGCTTCGATCCAAATTAGCCAAAATTTTCTGAGGATGTAACGAACAATTTGTAAAAAGAATTTTGTCGCTATCTTTTTTTGTTACGAAGGAGATGCACACACATGATAAACAGTGAATAGGGAGATAACTCTTACAGAGAAAATTGTTCGTCTTAGCAGGGTGAAATTTAAAAGCGTATAAACTATACGATACAATATGAGAAATATCAAAGCGACATATTGCGAAACAAACATTTATCGCAAGAACAAAAGTTGGCGGAAAAAAAAAAATAATAATAATAATTAAAAACCAATTGTTCAAAGAACAATTGAAGGTCTTTCAACCAATAAGGGTGTATTTTGATATGAAAATATAAAGATTCAGTTGAAAATGTCAGTTCCTATGGCTTTATGATGTATAAAAATGAATTTCGACCAAAGGTCAAAATCAAGAACGTCCAATTTACCTATGACCTTGACCTCAATTTCAAGGTCATAAACATAGGATCCCAAATCAAAAGACCCTAGGTCTGTATTATGTATGGTTCATTAGTAATATCACTTTACGCATAATTCTAAATATAAGAGGGGCGAAAACTCCCATTTATTGTCTACGCACCCTTGTAACCAAAATTTATAAGTAACGACATGTCGCAACTAACAATTTAGTAAAAACAATTTGTCGAAATCTTATAAAGTTAATGAAAATAAGTGAAAATAAGCCAAAATCAAAATTTAGAATTTGACCTTGACCTTTGACCTTGACCTTATTTTCATTTTTTTGGACCAAGGATCTTAAATCAAAAGACCCTAGGTCTCTATCACTTATGGTTTACCAGTTAGAAATGCATATCACTTATATCATATATAAAAGGGGGGATAACTCTCATATGGAGTCTCCGGATAGCTTCGGTCAAAATGAAACAGAACATCCTGAGGATATAACGAGCAATTTTGAAAAATAAATTTGTCGGTTTCTTATACGGTTGCGAAGCCTTAGAGGACACAAGAAAAACAGTGTTCGGGGAGATAACTCTTACAAGGTAAAGTTTTTTGTTACGCGGTGTCGGTTTCAAAAGCGTATGCAATGTTCGATTTCACATACCATATATCTAAGCGACATCTTGTGAAACAAAAAAACAGCGAAGGAAAAAAAAGTTGGCGGAAGAAAAAAAAAAAAAAAATAATAATAATCAGAACAAACCCTATAGGTCTTTCACCTGAAAGGTTGAAAGACCTAATAATAATAATAATAATAATAATAATCAGAACAAATACAATAAGTCTTTCCACAGAAAAGTGGAAAGACTTAATAATCAGAAGAAATACAATAGGTCTTTCCACAGAAAGGTGGAAAGACCTAATAATCAGAACAAAAACAATAAGTCTTTCCACAGAAAAGTGGAAAGACTTAATTAATGCAAAAAGATAGCTCACATTAGCACAACTATCCACAACACACATAGCCAGGGGGAATGCAAAGGGTTCCTATGAACCCCCCTTGAAAACAATTAAGCACTGTTAAAGTTGATGTTCTGTTAGAATTGTAACTGTTAAAGTTGACTATAATTATATTGAACCCTAAAAGTCAACTGAGGACCAAAAATTCTTCAGAACCTTTTTGAAAAAAAGCCACAACAAAGTCTAGAAAGGTCTTAATTAATTGTGAACAAAGGTATCAGCGAAACAATTTTTTTACAGTATGCAAATGTTGACATAATATTGGAGGTATACTGTTTTACCTCTGCCTGTTCATCCATCCTTCAGTATGTCCATTCCTCCTATGAATATTTTTTTATCGCATCTTTCTCATGAATTACATCATAAGGATTTGGTTTCAGGGTTTATAAATTAGGTCAGCTATACCGTGTGATGCCTTTTCAGATTCATCCTCAACAACTTCCTGTTTATCAGAATATTTTGGCAGGGTTATGCTCAGTGAGCAGCTGTAGCTAACAGTTATACATGTGATTTTTTTAATTTTGGAGGCTCGAGGTTACAAAAACTTCAGCAAAAATTTAAACATATTTTTTTTCATTACAAAATTTATTTATTATACTATTAGTTGTAAATCAACCCAAAAAATCGATTTGTAGTTGACTTTTAAAATGTTCATATCATTGAAAAAGCTCCAAATTATCTCCCATTGGTGCAAAAATGCCATTTTTTGCATTTAAATATATAAAATATCTTATTTAACTCAGCCCTGACCTACATGTATATTTTATAATTTTTTTTAAGATAAGCTGTACTTAAACTTAACAATTGTAAAATTAAAGCCATTTTTTCAATTTAGTTCTTTTTTTATTTCGATATTATCTCTATCGGTATTTCTCCTATTTAAGTTCAAAAGAGGTACCTCTGAACAACAAAAATGCATGCTTCTTTCGAAAGCAGATTGTGAGCTTAAATGAACGGTGACCCCATTTTTTAATCGAAATTTCTATTAAGTTTATGTCAGATATAAAAAATAGGGAAATTCTATATTTTAAAAAAATGGATTTTTACCCTTCAACCCCCTTAACAATACAAATTTTATGAAAGTTATTAGTAAACCAAACTTAACATTTCAGCTAAGAGGGAAGAAGGTGAACTAGAGTCACTTGACTTCATACAAAAGATTTTAGATATTTATCCAGCATTGAATGAAACATGTCTTCGTCATCACTGTACATACGAATCACTGAAGATGATAGAGAAAACTGATATAAAGGTAGGAAACTAGGAATATGATACTCTTTTCACCCGCCAGAAAAAATAGTTTATATATGTTTTCATTATAGGTCTGAATTTTCTTCATTTTTTCATACTAAATTGTAGAAATAAATGGAAAATGTGAGTGCAGTAATTAGTATAACAAAAAGTGAGTATGACATCATAATATAATATTAAACATTGTTTGTCAAGCTTAACAACATGCTCACAAGTCCAGGATTGTAAAAATGCTTTCAATGCCCTTAAAAAACAAAACTATGCAGGCCATTTTCATGTTATCGATTATATAAATTTTCAACAGTTTATGGTAGAACATCCCGGTATACAGTCAAGTAAGAGCAACCAAAAGAAGTTAAATTATTATGAATTTTGTGCCATGGGGGAGGAAAGTTTACAGTTTGCTGATGATTTAATTGTGTAATGAAAACATAACAATTAATTTTTATATTTTCAGGATAAATTTTGGGAAAGTTTACAATGTTATAAATACCAGAGAGCATGTCCAGGTTAGTAATTTACTTGTTCTAAATTGTATTTAAATGAAGTAAAGAATAATTTGTACCACAGAATACAGTTTATTCTTAAATCTTGGTGAATATTTGTTTCACTGGAGAATTTCTGATATTTTATTGAATATTATCCACAGGTCCTCACTACAATTTCTTTTGCAAATACTAAAATTGTGTGTAGTGTCCTTGAACATTTTTGGTGGTCAAAACCTTAGGCTCACTATTTTTCAAGAACTCTGAAATACATTCAGTAAACCTAAAACATACATTTATATTTGTCATCTTATGATGTGCATCATATGATCATGGTTCCTATAGATAAAAAAATCTTGTTCAGGATTTCTGAATTGAAATAGGACCTTCCATGTCCTAGTGTGTTATTAATTAGGAAAAGTCAGAGTGTTTTTTAACTATGATAATTATAGAACCCTTTCATATAAATAAGAAGATGATTTATGATTGCCAATGAGACAACTCTCCACCGGACACCAAATGACATTGAATTTTATAACTATATAGGTACAAATGGAACCATAAGGCCTTCAACATATCTAGTTTAATAATTTATATTTTTTATATAATTTATTTTTTCATGTATCATGTGATTTTTTGTATGAAACGGCATGTTCTTTTGTAGTTGATGGCAAATGGTCATCCTGGAGTAGCTGGTCAAAGTGTTCTCCAGAATGTGGTGACGGTTTCCACTTCAGATCACGTGAATGTAATAATCCTGCTCCTTCAAATGGGGGATTCAAATGTTTTGGTAAATCGTACAGAGAAGAGCCATGTGTTGGGCTAGTGTGCCCAGAAAGGAGTAAGTTTTATAGTACTAAATAAACTCATTTTATTTCAATACTAAATAGTAAAATTAACAGTGTTAGGACTATTCTACAAAACATGCATGGAACCCAGGGAAGGCAACTTGAATATTCTACCATGAGTGGGTGTGAAATATTGTGGTGTGCAACTTTAAAATGTATCCTGGCTATGTTTTCAAAGTGCTTTCCCTGGGTACCATATAAAAAAAAAAGATGTGGTATGATTTAGATTGCTAATGAGACAACTCTGCACAAGAGACGAAATGACACAGAAATTAACAACTATAGGTCACCATTGACATTCATTCTTCTACAATGAGCAAAGCTGATATTGCATAGTCAGCTACAAAAGGCACCAAAATGTATGTTTTAATGGTACAGTGCTTTCAAATGACATATACTAATTCAACAGGTTTCTTATTTTGGTGGATTTAAAAAATGTCATTTATCCTCAGTTTTGGTCCTCAGTCATTTTTTTTTAACCTCGCTTGTATATAAATGTGTAAGAAATATGTAAGCAGTAATAAAAAGTCTTCGATATTATAGGGTTCCTGGGTACTTTAATATACATTTACACATTTCTTATATCATTGAATAAGTCATTAACATGATCTGGTCCTGAATATGCATATTGATTTGCTGATGGATGTTAACAACCATTCATCATTGAACATTATATTGATTGAGAATAAGCTGCTGATTACACTTGAACCATAACAATGAGCTCAAGATCAAATGAAGACTGTCTCTCTAAAAATCGTAAAATTTTCTGTTTTCTGTGAGTTGCAGTTAACAAACAAATGTTCAAATTAGTATATTTTGTCACTAAATAGTTTTGTTTTTCAGGTGAAGTTAATCCTCTTATGTCATCCTGGTCTGTTTTTCATGCATGTTCCACACCATGTGGAAAATATGGAACAACAACTAAAGAAAGACTATGTTTAAATCCATATTCATGTCCTAATGGAAAGAAAACTCAGAAAATTACGATTGAAAAACCATGTTATTTAGGTCCATGTCCAAGTAAGTATGATAAACTTGATATTTCACATACTGCTTGGGTAAAGGATGTTTGCTTCTCTTGTTTTTTTTTATGGCCCCGCAACGAAACTGTCTATGCCATATAGTTTTACCCTTGTCCTAAATTCCGAAATTCCGTAATTCCATCATTCCGTAATTCCGCAAAAAAACATTATAGGCTTTTTTTTTCTTAACACCTTCAGATATTGGGCTGATTTTTATACGCCCGTCAAAATTTTGACGGGACGTATTATGGTATACAAATGTCCGGTGTCCGTCCGTCTGTCCGTCTGTCCGAGGTTTTTTTTACATGTCGCACCATATCTCAAAAACGATTTATGATTATTGCTTATAACTTTACACATGTCTTTGTTATATTAATCTGAAGATCTGTATACTTTTTGGTGATGATTCAAAATTTCATTTTTGAGTTATTGAGTATTTTGTAAAAAAGGGGGGGGGGGGTTACATGTTGTGCTGTATCTCAAAAACAATTTATGATTATTGCTTAAAACTTTACACACTTCTTTTTTATATTAATCTTAAGATCTGTATACTTTTTGGTGATGATTCAAAACTCTATTTTGGAGTTATTGAGTATTTTGTTAAACAGGGGAGGTTTTTTTTACATGTCGCGCCGTATCTCAAAAATAATTTTTGATTATTGCTTAAAACTTTACACACTTCTTTGTTATTTTAATCTAAAGATCTGTATACTTTTTGGTTTTGATTCAAAATTTCATTTTAGTGAAATTTAGTTTTTTGTAAAAAAAAAACAGGGTTAGGGATTTCACATGTCCCCCCGTGTCTCAAAAACAATATATGGTTATTGCTTAAAACTTTCTCAGAAACTATTTATGATTATTGCATAAAACTTCCACACAAGACGTCGGGCGTATCATGCGCTCATGGCGCAGCTGTTTATTGGTATGTGAGCTAACCATGATGTGTTACAGATCAAGTTTAAGTTTCGTTCTGCTCCACTAATTTTTGTCGAAATCACAGGCTGTGGACTTTGATAAATTGTTGAAAATCACAGTTATACAGACTTTTTTTCTAAATGCCTTCAGATATTGGGCTGATTTTTGGTATGTGAGTTACATGTAACAATGATGAGTTACAGATCAAGTTTAAGTTTTGTTCTGCTCCACTAATTTTTGCCAAAATAATGGGCTTTGGACTTTGATAAATTGTTGAAAATCACAGTTATACCGACTTTTTCTTTATACGCCTCCAAATTTGGAGCTGACTTTAGATATGTGAGACTACCACAGTGATCTGGAAGGATTTTTTCTCTATGGGCCCAGGGCCCCTCCAAAATAAATTCAATGGGCCATTTTAAAAAAATATGGGCCATGTTGTCAAATGAGTGGGCCATTTGCATGATTTGAATTGACTACAGTGAAAAAAAAATTTATTTTGTATATTTCGCCAAAGAGGTGGTGGTACATTTTTTGTACTTACCATACTGATTCTAAATAATATCATGTATATTGTTGCTGTGATTTTGTAATTTCAATTTCAAAGAATATAAAATAAGTTCTTCCAAACCAGACAATATTTAAGATATAAACCTTTATACTGGTACTTGTTCATGGTTTTTTTTTACATTAAATTTGGGTCTTCGTCGATACCATACTTATTCCAACGTTCCGTATTAGAGGACGTTTCTGGCATATACTCTGCACTTCTTGTATTATTATTACTTCATCACAATGACAACAATAAGAGTATCATTAAATGATAGAACAAAACAACAATTCGTTGAAGGCATGTTTACAAAATGTCAAAACGAGCCAAAAAGTGACAAAGACAGTTAAGCGCCTTTTTATGGAGACAAAAAATATATTCATAAAAAAGCTTTGGGTTTTTTTTAATCGAAATAATAGCAAGCTAAACTAATTTAAAAGATTATAATTAGAGATAAATCTCGTCTGTGCTAGCCAAATTTCACAAATTTAAAGTTGTTTATGAAAAATCATACCATGAATGATGGTTAATTACGTTTTTTGGGTAATCAGTTGTACCGCATGGTTTTATCATTACCATAAGAAAACACCTGAGACGTCCCAAAAATATATAGGTGCTCCTATCATTGGAAGAACATTACACAGTTGTGCACACACACATGGCGGCTCGGAATACGATTGTTAATCCATTTTGATGATATTTAAACGTTTCGAAACGAAGTGAAAAATATCGTGCGCCACGTGGGCGCTTACATAAGTCACTCTATGCGCCATTTCTGGTCGATATGCGCTATAGGCGCAAGGCGCACGTCCTTCCCGATTACTGCTACCATCATGTTTGTGTCCACATGTGTTATTCAAATTGCAGATTTTTCAGCTTGTGGGACGTGGCCATTCATGTCGTTTTGACACATCTAGTTAAACTCTGCTTTTCTTTTTATAATTTAATTGTATATATTCATGATATAGTTTTAAAACCATTTATGAAATCTTATAAAATTTTCGTTTTTTGGGGTGTTTTTTTTGGAAAGAAAGGCGGTGTCTGCTGTTGTGACTTGAATGTATATGCCGTGTTCCACTTTTTGCAGTTTATTCAAAATTGTGACCAAATTGCAAATTGTTTTATCAAACCAAAGTCACTACATGTCTGTTCAACTGGTCAGAAATTTTAACAAACTGCTGTAGAACACCTAATAACAGTCAAGTTGTGAAAGTGCAAGGTCATAAAAAAAGCATACTAACAATCCTATTTGACTATAATTCTATTTCAATGATAATATTAAAATCAGTCTAAAAGTTTCTATAAATTTTTTCTTGTAATTATGATGCAAAAGTTGACAGGTAGTAATTTTTGAATTGCTAAAAGAAATGTCAAAATTTAAGTTTGTAAATTATTTCTTATACAACAGTATTTTTCTAGAAAGCTTTCTTTAAATTAATCTCTAAAATACTTGGTAAAATATACTTAAAGCTTAAATATGTTCTTTTTATGTTTTAAAGGGAGATAACCAAGATTTCATAAAATCAAAAATTTTAGATTATCTCCCATAGAAACTTATTATTTAAACAAGATATTGTAATTTCACATGCACTTAAATATAAGATTTTGTACTTCAAACGGATGAATATGAATATAAAAGATGTTTTGAAAGAATAATTGTATGTAAGCTTAGTTTGGACATTTTAATAGAAATTCAAAAATTACTACCTGTCACCTTTAGCAGGATATTAGTAATTACAATAAAATGTGTTAAGAAATTATCAGACTGAATTTTCATAATATCAATGGAGTGGAATGAAAGTTTAATAAGATTGTAAGTATGCCTTATTTTATCAGCTTGCACTTTCACAAATGAACTGAAACAGCAGTTAAACTGTTTGTTAAAATTTCTTACCTGCTGAATAGTTTTGATTAAATATATATAAAAGAAATTGCAATTTGGTCAGAAGTTTAAATAAACTACAATAGGTAGAGAGCAACACTTAGTCAATTCACAAACAATGCTATTTGTAATAACAACATACATGCAAGTTACATATTTTATTACTGTACTTATTATCCACTCACAATAGTGAAAACCAATTGCTAAAAAAAAGTATTATCAAGTTGCAGTTTGAAATACCTCTAAGGCTTGATAACCACTAGTTATATTAATGATAATAGTAAAATGTGATATAATCATTTAAAAACTACAACAAAATTAACCTTAAAAATTTGAAATCTTCATTTATCATTATGTGGATGGTAAACTTATCTTAGGCCGTGTTCACACCAAAATCCATGTACAGTAAACTTGTTTACAATTAGTTTAATGAACTGGACATTGGTTTCACATTAAATTTGTTCACATCTATACACCTTGTTTAATTACCTGTACATAAGATTTGTTCACATTTGCAAACTCTATGTCATTTAAAAATGTTTATTACGTAGAATCGAATGAAACATTTCCGGACAACTTTTCTAGCAGCAAGGGAACGACCATTTGACTCTAAATAGGGGGGATGGAAATATTCCGAACCCCAATTGGATAAAGAAAACAATTCTGGTTCTACAGATGATAAAAAATATTCTGAATCAAGAGTTTTCCCACACATTATAGTGTTAAATGTTGAAGAAAAAAAAATTGATTACCAGCATCGAAAAAAAAACCGGAATAAAACGTTTGCGCGGCAAAATTCTGACTCAGATAAATAAACAAAATGTCCCCCCCCCCCCTCCTTTTTTTGAAGTTAAGTGGTTGCTTCTTTATGAAAGCCATTTTGATGATTTGCAGTAGTTTAAAGATACTAAAGATGCCTCGATTTAGCATTAGAAAACGTAGGCTGCAACAGCGTGCTTACAGACGAAGAAGGATATATTAGAGATCACTATATTTCTATCTTTCTGTTTGTTCAAATGGTATTTCTTCTCCAAGAGGTATTTGGCAAAGGAAGGGGGTAATGTTTGTTTTTTTTACTTTTTAAGTGTAATTTCACGGATCCGAGATACTAGACAAACAATACATTTACCTCACACTTTTTAAGTAATGCATTTATGAGTGAATTGTTGTTTGAGTAAAGACCAGTGGCAAATATTTCTGTGTAAGTCAAGTCGATTCGGAAAGACCTTAATTTTCAAATGAATTATGTGTTTGGCAATGATGCTGATTTGAGTCTTGATAAGGGCTTAATAAAGCTTCGTTAAGTTTTATTTCTAAACAAAACAAATAAATATATCAAGTTGAGACAAATATTTCTGTAAAGAACTTCATAAATAATTGCTATAAATATCAATTTTATTAAAAAAAATCGTTTCTTCCTTAAATATGCATGGTGAAACTAATGTTTTAAATGCCTAGTGTTGTGTACACTTAATCTACACAAGGCCTACATCGAGTATCGACTGCATGTAGACAAAACATGATTTACACTACATGTAAACATTGAGTTTTATCAATGGGAATGTAATTTTGTTTAGTTTACGTGTGAGTTACACTTACACAACACCGAGTTTAGGTCAATGTGAACACGGCCTTATATGTCAATCTGCTTTCTACAGAGGTTGGTGTGTGGTCAATATGGTCCAGTTATACAAATTCATCAGCAGTTTGTGGACAAGGAAGAAGAATGCGATTTCGTGTCTGTAATGAAGACAAACCAGTAGATGGAGCTGTTTGTAAAGGCAAAACCGTTGAAAGAAGACCATTAAATGGCAAATGCACAGGTAAGAGTTATCCTTTAAAATTTACAACCTCATGTGTTGTTTTGTCTGTTCAGAATCACCACATCTGTGTGTTTAGATGGCCTTTATCTCAGTGTGCCTCTCATATCTGCTGATATCTGGAGCCTCTGTGGCCGAGTGGTCTTAGTAGTTACTACTGAAATCACAAGCCAATCAACACTGAGAATGTGAGTTCGAACCCTGCTTATACGGGTGCACTCGACTCCAATCTTAATTGACTGGGATTGTCAGTTTTTCTATCAAAGGTCAGTGGTTTTCTCTGGGCACTCCAGATTCTTCCACTAATAAAAACTGGCCACCACAAAATAACCTAAATGCTGTGCTTAAAAGTGGCGTTAAGGGAATACGATACAGTAGCAGGGGCAGATAATAACATTTTCAAAACTGTTCGTGTTGTTTTCCCGACGTTGGTAACCAGAACGTTGTAATTTCGCGATGTTTCTTTTAAGAACGTTAACATTTCGCGACGTCGCTTTAAAAGAAGTCATATTTCGCGGAATATTCACTGACGTCATTAATTTCGGTTGCGCGAATTTAAAAAAGTACCCGCTAAAAAAGTGGCCATTTCTAAAAGACGGAGAAATCCGCCGAAAAGCAGTGAGATTAAAGGAAATACTTGAGATAACAAAAATAAATCAAATACAATTTTGCATAACGAAATTGAAGAAATAGTGATAGACACAGAAGAGAGTATTGACAGTATAAAATGGAAAGACGGAAGAAGAATTGTGGAGCAATTTAGTCTGATACTGAATAACTGTCAAAACTGCACGGCCCCAGCGGAATCTGCTCAAGGTAGAGAAAGAAAAATTGCAAGGAATTGGGGTCTATCTTACTATTCGTTGCTTAAACTGTTACATGCTGAAAAACATTTTACCAATAACACAATTCGGAACAAAACGACCTGCAATAGCTAATTATGAGTATTGGTAGCTGCTTAACGTCCAGCGGCAAATATTAAATTGCACATTTATGACATCCAAATGTTATTTTAATGAAACTTAAAGAAATGAGAAAACGTACGAACCCGTGATTAATGAGAAAAAAAAACAAAATCTATATCGCGTAGGGTGGCCGAATCGGGTCTGGTGTTGAAATCCATACACAAAAGTCATTACTACGGCGTGTTGTACAGCTGTGCAATATTTTTCATGACGAGAACAGTTATTTTCATTTATTGATAATGAATTCGAAGTAAATAATACTATCTTGAATTGAACAAGAATGTGTCCATAGTACACAGATGCCCCACTCCCATTATCATTTTCTATGTTCAGTGGACCGTGAAATTGGGATAAAAAATGTAATTTGACATTTAAATTAGAAAGATCATAACCTAAGGAACATGTGTACAAAGTTTCAAGTTGATTGGACTTCAACTAAATCAAAAACTACCTTGACCAAAAACTTTAACCTGACACTTGCACTATCATTTTCTATGTTCAGTGGACCGTAAAATTGGGGTCATAAGTCTAATTAAATTAGAAAGATCATATCATAGTAAACATGTGTACTAAGTTTGAAGTTGATTGGACTTCAACTTCATCCTAAACTACCTTGACAAAAAACTTTATTCTGAACGAACGAACGGACGGACAGACGGAAGGACGGACGGACGGACGCACAGACCAGAAAACATAATGCCCCTCTACTATAGTAAGTGGGGCATAAAAACATCAGAATCAAAATAGTTAAGTTTGTGTCTTTTTTTTGTTTTTTTGTTAAGCATTTGGCAGCCTCCAAATTTTACGGAGAATTGTCATTGTAAGGCCAAATTTAACAGACTATCAATGAAATAACAAAACCGACTTCATGTGCGAGACCCTCATTGGTGGACAAGGTGTTATAACATCCCTATTCGTAAATAAAATAATAAATAAAGAGAGTGTCTCATCCTGTTCTGGACTTGAAATTGGTACATAAAAAAAAATTGCCGATTTTAATTGATATTTTAAAAACATATAATATTGTATGTGTATGTAGAAAAACTGTCAATAAAAGTCCATTAAAAAGATTTCAAAAAAATATATTGGTGTCGTTTTTGGTTTGAATTTAAGCAAAATATTACCAATAGATGCAGAATTGTCACACGTTAGTTTGTTTAATTGATTGTATTCTTTTTGTATATGAAACTGGATGTAATAGACCAAAACAAGAAAACGCCCGTACACATGCTGTTAAAAGGGCTTGTAATTAAATGGTGTCTTTTGGTATTGTTCATCATATTTGTATTTAATTTGTTCATTGTTTTGTACTTAAATCAGGCCGTAAGTTTCCCGTTTGAGTTGTTTTGCATTTGTCATGTAGGGACCGCTTTCATAGCTTACTATGCGGTATGGGTGTTACTCATTGTTGAAGGCCGTCCGATGTCCTATAGTCGTTAAGCCATTTGGTCTCTGATTGAGATTTGCCTCATTGGTAATCATTCCACGTCTCCTTATTTGTATTAGCATGTCCCTATTGTACTTCAATGTATTGAGAGATAAAAATTGAAGTATCGGCAAATGTACACTAATTGCAGACAGACAGATCAGAAAGTGTACACACATTAAAACTCGTCGTATAGTTAGACGATCGGACAAAGTATTTTCAATATAGCTCTACTTCTAGACAAACAAGTACGCCAGTATTCATAAGTATACGCCGTAAAAAAGGTTATGTAACTTATCTATTTATAAAGACATCGTTCAATATTATTCTCTTATACCGGCTGCTGTACTTCCTATGAAATATTATATTACAACTTCATTTTCGGTCGATTGAGGCAATAATGGTATGAGTTAAATTGCACGAAACAGCTCTTATATTATAAAACAAGAAGTACTGCTTATTATTTAAATTTGAAAGATGATTATCTTTTGAATGTAAAAAAAAATCAAAGTACGTCGGGACCTTTTAAAGTTGACGATACGGTATCGGTTTTGTCATTGTTGAAGGTTATACTGTTGTCAATTTATGGTAGCGCCTCACTTAATTTATAGTTGGTTCACATTTTGTCATGTCAATAATGTTGTCTATCCTCTAATGTCGGACGGAATTTATACTTCTATCAGATTTTCTTTTTTGCCGTACATCTGACAAAGCAATCTGCTAGAATCCTTTTTTATAGTTTTTTTTTTTATCATGAAAAGGTTCCTGTCCAAATTTCTTTTCGTAAATGTTTAACACAAGTGTTTATCCATTTTATGATTAACCATCTTATAATTTTTTATGATAAGTATCAACGCTTTGAAAAACACCTGCATATACTTGACAGCGAACTCGTGTACGGCGGGAATGATTACACGACTTTGTTGCGATTAAAACTTAATTTAACGTAATTTAGCGCCATACTGACAGACATCGTAAAAAATTAAGGTATATGGCTTTTATTGAAAAAACAAGCACATGGACCCCATTTTTTTTCTTTTGCAATCAATCAAGTACTGTTTCAAGAACACTCCGCCAAAATTTCAGGAAAAAATCAACGATCAAATTTTTTCTGCACTTCCGAAAAGACGCAAAAATATGGTCAATTTTTTTATTTCGGATATAGCAATCTTAATCCGGAACATGATGATTTGATTAAACCTTAAACTTGTTTCAGCATGTTGATGCCATGGATCAAGGGAATATTTTACAAAAAACCCGGTTAAGTTATGACTTTTCGTTCAAAAGTATTGTTACTTTCTTTAAAAGTCATAATTTATGAAATTTCAGGGATTTTCTTCCAAATATGCAAATTTCGAACCAAATTATCTCAAAAAGTAAGTCATGAAGGTACTTTTTTCTTTGCATATTTGAAAAGTACACATTAAAATTGACCTTCTATCAAAATTTTAAGAAAAAATCAACGAGGGATCTCTACTGTATCGTATGCCCTTAAAACACCAAAAATTAAAATCAAATCTGCTGATAATTTTATGAATTTCTCATTTCCTTTGTTCCCCATTTATACCAAATTTCAACCACTCTGTTTATAAAAAAGGCAAATTATTTACTGTGCAGTATGATAAGATTAAAAAAAGGATTAATGAGATCTTAATATATGTGATGTGCATTGTAATGGCTCTAAACTTACATGTAGTAAAAAAAAATGTGTTAAAAATGGTAATTTTTGAAATCTCAAGAAGAGATTTTATATGAATTTATAGGGTTAAATATACTTACCATGAAATTACATTTATATTATATAGAATATGTTTGCTTTCACAACATGTTCTCATCGCAATTAACTAGGTGATTAAAAATTACATCCATGAGATGTACTCACCTACGTCATAGTTCACCTGTGTAACATACACTAGCTTTAGTTTTAATTTGTCGTTTAATTGAATAATTTCAATTAAGTGAACAAAAAACTGAATTTATTCCAGGGGTGGTGGTGGATTGTGGTAAGTATATTTAACCCTATAAATTCATATAAAATCTCTTCTTGAGATTTCAAAAATTACCATTTTATATGAATTTGGTTAAATATACTTACCATGAAATTACATTTATATTATATAGAATATTTACTGATTAACAAGCAGTATTTCATTTGGTGGAGGATAAATTCTCTCACACACATACAATTTCAACATATAAAAAATTATGTGAAATTTTTTAAAAAGTAACTCCATTAAATTTTGTAAATACGGATATTAGTAAAAACCGAAATTACTGAATTTATTATACAATGAAGCTATGCTGCATAACTATATGTATCAATGGCAAACTTTGCAGATTGTATAAATACAAGTATGCAAAATTAATAGACTTGATGTAGAGTTGTCTCAATGGCACTCACATGTATATATATACCCCATATTTCTATATCTGATGAATAAATAATCTGCAGGTCAGTATAGAAATAATTATATTAAAGCTCCTTCATTATGAGCTAAATGTGTTGTAATATTTATGCAACAGTAAATAAGCATTTATTTCTGAATAGGTTGTTCTTGTTGCTTGTACAAATCGACAAGAACTAATCCAACCTTAATTTCATTACTTTCCACTTTGAAACTTAAGTTTATTTGGAAACATTATTACCTTTCTTTAACTTTCCATTGTTTTCTGTATATTAATATAATAACAGATAATATATGATTGCTGTCGTCTTTTGATAACCTGATCAATATCACATCTTTCGAAATAAATTCTTTTCTACTTAATTAAAGAATTATAAACAATTAAAATATACTTTGTAAATAGGTGTCCTTAATACAATCAAAGTTTATTAAAGACTCAAACCAAAGTTGTTTCATGATTATGCTAAATCTGGATTAATCTTTAAACTTTTTTAAAGTTATAGTCCCTGAGAATTTGCTTCTCTGCTAGATATACTACTTTTAATATTTCATAGATTTAGAATAAAATAATTTCATCAAGAGAAGTCTTGTACTATTGTATAATGACAATTCTCTAAACTGACTAAATTTAAAAAATCTGATAAAATTTCTATGAGTGGTAGAACCTTTGAATACAATGTCTACCATTTCAACCATGAACAATATTTTTGTTTTGTATTGGACTACTCAAGTGTAAAAATACAGAAATGGACAAATCAGTGGAAAAGTTTCAGTATACATGTTTCCATTGATATACTGCTTCCACAGAACATTTGGATGTTGAGCTGAATTAAAGCCATGATTGTTGTCCTTATAAGTCCAAAAAGAATGCTAACAGATGATTTTCTCCAGCTATGAAAAATCTGTCTAAAATAAAATGTTTTGATATTTCTAATTAACATTCACAACGGTTAACTTTCTAGAATATCTTGCCATGTACAGTTCCAAATTTAAAGAAACAAAAATTTGACATAATGAACAACTCTTGTATGTTGCTCTTGACAATTGTTTATATTAATTTCAGAAATTATTTCGCTATCAGAAATACTAAAATGCAACTTGTCAAATATAGTTCTATAGTTGTATTTAAAGAAAAACACTTGTTTGGCAATATGGAAAACACTTGTACCAACTTGCAGTATCCTTAAGTGTTCTTAGTTATTTCAGAAATGGTTTCACTATCAAAAATGCTCATTTTATTTCTGTCTTGGTTCACCTCATCTGAATCCTATACATTCTGATATGATTCAATACATGTATATATCAACCAAACAGCTTTTGGTAGTATTTTGTGACTTCAACCCAGTCATTTGGTTAACTTAGTCACTCAGAAGAATTTTGCATTTGTCCCCAGATTTGGCAAAAACAAAATTAATGTGATTTAAATAATCACATCTTTCAAAACAATATTGAATCAAAATTCAAAGTAATTGTTTAAAATAAACACATTTCAATTTTGTGTAGCATATTCTTGCATAAGATACTAACTGTATGCTATATATTTATATTATTCTGGCTGGTAATATGGAAATTGAAAAGTGAATAATTACCATCAATTCCGAGGTTAAAATCACATGCATTCGGAAAACCTTCCTGCATATAGATAATATACAACTTGACTTTGACCAGACTAGATTTTTGTAACTTTATGCTTATAATGAGCAAAAATAAACATAAACAGTGACATTTTAATATTTAGGTATAATATTAAGAAAATGTCTCGCATTTGATTTGATATAATCATGGAATTATCATACTATATTTTACTTCCATGTACTATTCTTAGACTATTGAAAGCTATTTGCTAACTATTAATCAGTCTTTTAAATAAATTGCTTTTCCTACATTTTGCTGTAAGATTAACTGCTTCTACACTGGTGCTAAAATTTGAGAACCAATTGAAATGTATATATATTATATGTTTATATTGGTACATCATGTGTTACTCCAAAAAAAACCTCTTCTTTTTTTCTGCATCTTGTAAAGACTGACTAAATAAAAGGTTTATATAAAGAGCTGTATAATAGATAGTTTCAAATCTTGAGAACTACTTCAATTTCCTAGACCATGTCTAGCATTTTAAATAAATCCTGCATCCACAATGCTTTAAATCTTATTTATTTATTTACCAATATTTTACTAATTTTTTTACAAGATCTAAATTAATGATAATCTTGTTTCTATAAATCAGCATATTTGAGTCCTCTATACTTCAGAATTCTGAATCAATATTTAACTCTAGGAAAAACAATGTGTAGCCATTGCATAAACTGTTGGGTTCTACCAATCTCACAATAAGAATAAAACGGACCCAATGAATGAATCCTTATAGCAGAAACTTGCCCATCTGTTGGCATTGCTTAGAAAACTTAAGATGTAAATTAAGGCATAAATTTCTATCTTTAAAAGAGCATCCAAACTCCTTTTGCTTTCATGATTGGAAGATATATGTATAATTTGACAGTGATTCCCATATAGTGAGGGTAAGATAGTCTCTTAAGTCTTACGTTATCACCTCTTTTTTTTTTTTTTTTTTTTTGGTACTCAAAACAAAACAGAATTAGTACATATTATATTTAATAAATGCATTGGCAATGTACACTCTGAATTATGTAATCAATATATAAGCCATTACCTTGAATGAGTCTTTGTGAAATGCATCATGGCATCCCCTAAATTCTTTATTCAATAGACAATCTAATGTTTACATAAAAACATATAAAAGCCTTTGTTTCCTTACTGCCGACAAAAACAAACAATTGGTTATAGCAGTTCATACTTATAATATTCATGTTCTTCTTGTCATAAGTAAACTGACCATGAAATTTAATATAAGTAAAAAGAGTTGTCACAAGGTATCAACTGCAGGGGCGTAGCTACCCGGAGGCACGACAGCACGTGCATCCACGTCGTTTTCACAAAATAAAAAAAAAAAGAAAAAAAAAAGAAAGAAAGAAAAAAAAGCAGAAGAGAGAGAGATGAGTTTGTCAATCGGAATCGGAGACTGTTGGTGTCTTTTCCGTCTATCCCGGATATTAGTTTGACAACCTAGTTACAAGTGTTGATGAGGCTGTTCATTCAGAAAAAGATCGTAGCTCCGAAGTTGCGTGCACATTGATTCGGCATGCAAAAAAAGAAATGGCAAAATAAACAAGTGAAACTGCGAGCTACTGCTCACTGATGATACCCCCGCCGCAAGTGGATAATATTAATAGTGTAAAAATATGCAAGTGTTCGGTAAACAGGAAGTTGTCAAGTGATGAATCTGAAAACGCATCACACGGTATAGCTGACTTATATAAATCCTGAAACCAAATTTCAGAAATCATTGTATTGTAGTTCCTGAGAAAAATGTGACGAAAATTTTCAACTTGGCTATCATGTGTAAAATCATACAAGTGTTCGGTAAACAGGAAGTTGTCGAGTGATGAATCTGAAAACGCATCACACGGTATAGCTGACTTATATAAATCCTGAAACCAAATTTCAGAAATCCTTGTATTGTAGTTCCTGAGAAAAATGTGACGAAAATTTTCAACTTGGCTATCATGTGTAAAATCATACAAGTGTTCGGTAAACAGGAAGTTGTCGAGTGATGAATCTGAAAACGCATCACACGGTATAGCTGACTTATATAAATCCTGAAACCAAATTTCAGAAATCCTTGTATTGTAGTTCCTGAGAAAAATGTGACGAAAATTTTCAACTTGGCTATCATGTGTAAAATCAGACAAGTGTTCGGTAAACAGGAAGTTGTCAAGTGATGAATCTGAAAACGCATCACACGGTATGGCTGACATATATAAATGTTGATACCAAATTACAGAAAGGGTGGATGTGTAGTTCCTGAGAAAATTGTGACGAAAGTTTCATGGGACGGACTGACTGACGGACGGACTGATGGACGGACTGATGGACGGACTGACGGACGGACTGACAGACGGACAGACAGAGGTAAAACAGTATACCCCCCTTTTTTAAAGCGGGGGTATAAAAATTATAAATTGAATGTTAAAGGAAACACCTATGTTGTCACTTTTTTTAATTGATGAAATATCATTAGATAACGACATTTGGTTTCAAAATAATTTTTTTTTTTTTTGGAGATTATGACAAAATCGGAAGGTTACTTGTATCTTTTACAAGATTTTTACTTTTGAATTTGTAATACTCAGTCTATTCTAAGATATGTAGTTTTGGAGCACATTTTACAGTGTACAGTTTATCAGTTTGGAATGAGATGTACCAATCGGCATTAGAATTATCAGATCCCTTCGATATCGTTGAAAATATGCCGAGCCAATCACCCTGCAACCACGCCAAAACAGTATTGGAAAGTCTCATTATTTTTTGCGTTCATAGACCATATGATATGGCAACTGGAGAGTGGTGTCGCGTCAAGTTATCAGAAAATCGCTTCTTTGTGCTGTATCTCACGGCTTCATCGTGTTGAAGGAAATATCACAAACGAACAAATCTCAATATTGTCTGAAACATACGAAACTGACCTAGCATGTACTTTCGACGAATTCAATTGGGAGGTCGCTCGATGCCGAACACGTACGCTGGTTTATAACATCTCGCGAGTGCTACCATGCCATGATGGCCCTGAGATCAAATGTACAAATGTACGATCAACAATGAACAACGAAAATTACATAGCATTACCATGATTACTGCATGTTCATCGGCATTTCAGTGTGAATGTTGACAAAGTAATAGAGAAGTTTGTTTCTGCCCAGACCCGAAGAGCAGATTTTGGACAATTTTGAGTAAATTCTGTATCACAAATATTTGTTGTTTATGTATTACTATATTCAGAAGATTTATTAATAGTTTTACATTCATAAATTTTTATCTACATATAGCTCCTCTTTTAACCGTCCTATGACCGAAAACCGAAAAAAAAAAAATTCTGCATAATAGGGTCCCAAAAATTTTTCGCCTCGCTACGCTCGGCGGTAGTTGCTTCCACATCGTTTCTTTCTAGCTACGCCCCTGAACTGTATTTAGAACAGTGCTCCATTCTTACTGTCTCCATGTCTGTTAGAGCATTGGAGAATTATTTATCAGTAAAAAAAATAATTAAATATTTACAGCAATTTGCTGTTCTGGAAAAATATTTCAGGCTTCTAAGAATTACTGTCCTGATTTAAACTGGACATATTTAAAAGAAGTATGTATTGGTATGCTTAAACTACAATCACATTTGTATTGTACTAGATAACAATGTATCATTTTCAGTGTCTTTAATATCTGTCTTGACTATTTCCAGACACTTGTTCAATATATTATCAATATGAGCAAATATGTTAATTGACTAAACTGTTGGTTCATCACAAAAAAAACAATGTGCAACCAAATATTAGCTATGCTTGTGTTGTTTTAAAATATAATAAAAGTAGACATAATGTTCCCTGGGTGGAAGGATGTCTAGAAAAGTCAGATAGACCTGGACTTAAATTCACTAGTCTGATTCTAATTTATTTTATTTGCAACAATCATCCACGTGCAATTCTATGCTCCATAAATATCAATGTGCAATAAATAAATAGTTGATTTAATTTTATGTAAGATATCAAATCTGTATTTTATTAGAATGAATGCAACTTACAGATTCTAAATCATGCATGTTGTTCTAGTTCCTATATTTCCTGTATGAAACATGTCAACATTAATCAAATAGACTTGGGTAAAATCCCTATTCTATTTTAAGTCTATAGTGATCCATTGAGCACGTTTTATTTTCAATAAATATGGTTTATGTTCCCTGAATGAAAGGTTAACCAAATAAACATCATCAGTTGTGGGCAAAATCCCTATTCTGATTGTGATGTATTTATCAACTGTTAAAACAGTATCACTGTTGGTCTACGCTCCCTGTATGGAACGTTTTCCAAATAAAACAATCAGAAATGGGCAGATTCCCTTTTCTGATTGAAATTTATTGAACCAATTGAGGTTCTAGTCACAATAGTGGTATACGCTCCCATACGGACGTTATCCACATTAAAATAATCAGATCTGGTCAAAATACCTATTCTGATTTAATAGTTATGTGTTTACACAGTCTCGTGTACCAGGTGTACACGTAACAGACTGCAAATTGTAAACAATCGAACCAATTGAGGTTCTAGTGACAATAGTGGTATACGCTCCCATACGGACGTTTTCCACATGAAAAACAATCAGATCTGGTCATAATACCTATTCTGATTTTAATATAGTGATGTGTTTACACAGTCTCGTGTACAGACTGCAAATTGTAAACAATCGACTTTATCCAAACTTTACACTCGACCCGTTTCGTAGCATTGCTCTAATGCAGTCACTGTGAAAAATCCGGTCAGCTGAGCGTGAAAAAAGGAATAAACATCCGTTTAAATATATATCTTTTTAAAAACGTAGCACTCATGCACGTAACATGTCCGATTTTGACAGCTAAATTCTGCCTTTCCTCGGACCCGATTTAATGTTTGTAAATGGCGGCTAAACAAAGGTCATTTTCTATGTCGTCGTATTTCCAGACTCGTAAGCTGTAAAAATGACGAAAACGTGCATATCAGAAACTTGGCAGAAGCGCTGTATTCTGATTTACATTAAATTAATCGTATATCGATATTCCGAAAACAAATAATGTCTTTTATAAAACATAAGGATTTTCAACAGTAAACTGTTAAAAATCCTTGCCGACGAGAAACATGCGTTCTCTTGAACGCAAAAATTAAAACTAAAGCTAGTGTATGTTACACAGGTGAACTATGACGTAGGTGAGTACATCTCATGGATGTAATTTTTAATCACCTAGTTAATTGCGATGAGAACATGTTGTGAAAGCAAACATATTCTATATAATATAAATGTAATTTCATGGTAAGTATATTTAACCAAATTCATATAAAAATGGAAACTTAAAAGTCACAATTATCAAAGTCATAATTGTCTTGACTCATTGTATAACAGGACACATTATGTATCATTTCTTTTTCATACTAGTGTAATGTGACAAACAATGTGTTTTATTTTTTTTTTAAAAGTCAAGTTTGAAAAGCAGTCTTTTGTTGGAATAAATAATAGCAGTTTTGATAAGTTAATTGCCATGCCAGTCTTTGTAAGAATCAGGCAATATAGAAAAATTTCAAAACATGGCAGAAAAAAATACACCAACCTTACCACCCTATTTTGAAGGTACCCTCATCCTGAGATAAAAGTGGTGGGTCTTTTATTTCTCCATGTCTGGTAATACCAGAACAATCTAAATACATTTTGGTTAGAATGATAACAGAGTTATCTCCCATTAATTGTTAATTTTTAGTACATTTCAATGATTATATATACATCGCAAACATTTGAAACAAGTGAAAAAAATATCAGACAAAAATGTTGTTTGCATGTGAAGAGAATGTGTATGAAGTTTAAGCATAAAGTGAAATGAAACATACCACTGTTTTTAGAAAATCTATGTCAAGTTCTAAAAATTAAAAACTCTCCTTTTGTAGACTGTTTTTAAGTACATTTGTTTATTTAATATCTATTTTTTACAGCTGGTTCATTGCAAAGATTCAAGAAAGACGAATCAAAAGCTAAATTTAAGGCATTAATGCACAGAGTATGTATCTGTATTTCTTATTGATAAATGGTCTGATTGAATCATTATTTGTTTGTGAATTTTTTTGAATATTGATGGAAGTTAGTTAAATTGAAATGATTTAAATCTGGTGGTGTTGCAGTTAAATAATTGGTACAGTTTTTGTTATTAACTTATTGATCAGTGAATTTAAAAGTACTGTAAATTCAGAAATTATTGCATGCGTTTATTATTGTGATTTTGTCATTTTAGACTAAAATGCAGTTTTAAATTTTGGGATACTGAGAAAAACCTTGTTAAATTTATATAAATTTATTTTCTTTAATTTTGCCGTTATAATGCTGTCCCATTTTTCGCAATAATAAAAAAATTGCAATAATTTCTGAATTTTCAGCAGATTATTACAGTCTTCACACTGAGTGGCAGCCCAGGCAGCCAAGGCTTGTAAAATTGCTCTCTGGCCTGTAAAAATCATATCTACAGGCCAGCAGAATCTAACTAAAAATTTTCAAAAATTGAGCTCTGAGCCTGTAGATTTAAACGTTCATCGTGAAGACTGTTATTACATGCTACAGATCTAAACTAGCCTCAGTAGTAGAGATATGAAATCATATTACCAGTCTGTACCAAACTGTTTTAGGGTTTGTCTGACCGAAAAAAAATGTCAATTTGACCTTTCCTTCTAAATGTATATATTGTCAACTAAAAAATCTTAACAATTCTGTCTGACGAAATGTTTTTTGTCTGACATTTTGTCAGTCAGATAGAGTTGTTTGAAATACACTGTATTATTGTTACAACTTACGCATATCATTATTGCAAATAGATATAAGAAGATATGGTATGAGTGCTAATGAGACAAGTCTCCTTCCAAGTAACAATGTTTGAAAATTAAAGCATTATAGGTAAAGTATGGTCTTCAACACGGAGCCTTGGCTCACACCAAACAGTAAGCTATAATATATATGTCTACATACAAGACTTCAGAAAATTGAAATATATAAGAGAGTATTTGCTGTTACACAGTACTGACAGGGCCAAATGATTATATATGTCTAACTGTTTTTGGTCCTTCACAGACTTAAACTTCAGAGGAAGAATCAACCTTAAAAAAAATGTAATTTGTTGAACATTAAAATTTGGAGTTCACCTTAACCTACCAAATCAAATTCTTATTATGAATGCTTTTACACAAGACTTAACATTATCGGACAAGCTATGCATACTTTGAACATTTTCCCAGGTATATTTGCATTTTGTTACTTTATCCACAATGAGGCTTTTGATATTGTATCAAATGCCCATGAGAAATCCTCAAAATTAGAGCGAAATAAAAATGAATCCACAGTATATATATATATATAGAATAGCCATACTTTGTCTCGAAATATCAATGTTATTTGTACAAGGCTTAGAAACAGGTAGAAAGCGAGGCTGTGCCGAGCATTTCTAGCTGTTTCGAGCTGAGTACAAATAACTTTTATATTTAGAGACAATGTATGGTTATTCTTTATATACTGCAACTCTTATAACTGTTCTAAATGAAGTATTTAGGGTAAAAACCATCATTTCTTAATTTTGAGCGGAAGACGTCAAATTTCCGTGAACCCCTATGTTTTATTGACGTCATAAATAAAACTCTACGGAAACGCATTGTCAACGTCATAAAAAAAGGTGATATATGGTCAGTGACTGTATATCACATATGAATATAAGGTCATTGACTGTGAATATACGCTCAATGCAATTTGACTGCTCAAATAGCACAGCTGCAGTATATATACTAATATATCTATATGTATAAATAAAGGTATTCCAGAGAGATAAACCACCAGATGGCGAGCCTGATGTTAACCCAATGAACCCGTTTGTAGAGGATTTGTACACACCTTGGTCAGCTTGGACACAGTGTTCAAAGTCTTGTGCTACAGGTATTCGAGAAAGATTTAGAGGTTGTAAAAATACAACAGGATTACGATGTAAAGGAGAAAGATGGCAAATACAACCCTGCAATTTAGCAAATTGTCCAGGTAAGTTAAGTCTAACTTGCTTAATAGAAAAATGTACATTTAAAGTGCATTTTAACTATCTGTTGCGATCTATTTGGGTTAGATTGTTAAACAATAACAATAATCAAGACTGTTAACGTAGTGGTGGAAGTGGCATTAAAGACCAATCAATCAATCAATGATTTGTGTAGTGGTTTCAGTCTAATATGTTTTCATTTATCCTTAAACACTGTTTGAATAACTCTTTGAAGAAATTATGAAGAAAAATTAAGATGGCAAAACAAAATGAATTAATTGAAAATCAAACAGTTATCATTTACAACATATTAGCTTTGTTACATTTAAAATATTAAGGATTCTTTGTTAGATAAAAAATGGTATAAAAAATTACCAAATAAAGAAATGAAGGACCTGCAATCTAGACCCTCATATATCAATTGTAAAATATGCTCCATTTCCTATATAGTAATGGGTGGATGGAGTGAGTGGGAGACTTGGACTACATGTAGTGTTACCTGTGGATATAATGGTATAAGAACAAGGTACAGACGATGTGACCAGCCTTATGCCATGTTTGGTGGTTCTTGTCTTGGGATAAGTGAAGAAACCTCACCATGCCTGAAAACAGCAGAGTGTGGTATGAAATAAAAATTTTAATTTTTAAGAACTGTAAATTCAGAAATTGTTGCAAAGTTTTTATTATTGTGAAAAATGCGACAGGATTAAAATCTCAATAATTTAAACACATGTTTTAATTTTTTGTATACGAATTAATCAGGATTTTCTCAATATGGCAAGAATAAGAAATGCGCTTTAGTCTAAAATGATAAATCACAGTAATAAATGCAGGCATTATTTCTGAATTTACAGTAAGTAACTTTAAAAATAGCTATTGAAGAAACTATTGTTCTATATCCTTGCCAAACAAAAATTCCTCCATCATATCTCTTTATATGGTGTGAATCCTTTCTGGAGCACCATACTTTACCTCCAGTTTTTATACGCCCGTTGTCTTTTAGACGGGACGTATTATGGTATACCGTTGTCCATCCGTCCGTCAGTCCATACGTCCATCCGTCTGTCCGTCCGTTGTCCACACTTTGGACAATAACTCAAAAACACTTTCACCAATTTCCATGAAACTTAAGTGAATTGTTTATATCTATTGACGTAAGCTCCCTTTCGTTTTTTTTTAATTTCAGATTTTAAGTTTTGGATTTATGGGGCTTTATTCATAAAAAAGGGGGATTTTCAACACTTCGGACAATAACTCAAAAAGGCTTTCACCAATGTCCATGAAACTTTGGTGAATTGTTTATATCTATTGATGTAAGCTCCCTTTCAATTTTTATAAATTTCAGATTTTAAGTTTTGGATTTATGGGGCTTTATTCATAAAAAAAGGGGGATTTTCAACACTTCGGACAATAACTCAAAAAGGCTTTCACCAATATCCATGAAACTTCGGTGAATTGTTTATATCTATTGATGTAAGCTCCCTTTAATCTTTATAAATTTCGGATTTTAAGTTTTGGATTTATGGGGCTTTATTCATAAAAAAAGGGGGATTTTCAACACTTCGGACAATAACTTAAAAAGGCTTTCACCAATGTCCATGAAACTTTGGTGAATTGTTTATATCTACTGATGTAAGCTCCCTTTCAATTTTTATAAATTTCAGATTTTACATTTCTGTGTGATGAATTTTTATGCTTAAAAAAGGGGGGATTTTCCAATTTTTGGACAATAACTAACACTTTCACAAAATTTTATGCAACTTTGATAAATTGTTTATATCTATTGACATAAGCTCCCTTTCCATTTTTATAAATTTTAGATTTTACGTTTTCTTAAGTAATGAATTTTTATACTTAAAAAAGGGGGATTTTATGAAACTTTGGTGAATATATTAATGTAACATCCCTTTTGATTTGTATATATATTTCAAGTTGATCATATAAATTCATTTAAAGCATAAAAGACAAGTTAAATCAGCAACGGGCGTATCATGCGCTAAAACGCAGCCCTTTATTGGTGGTTGAACTAATCCATCAAATTTAAACTTAAGGGGGAAAACTAACTTCAAATTTCAAACCAAATTTGCTGTAAGTGGTAACCCTTAGTCTGTTAATCTTATATCACATTTTGCATTGCTTGAAGAAAACTGTGGATATATATATATATATAGGTCAATATACCTGGGATATCAATTTGCATGGTAAAGGTAAAACATGAATTTTAGGTTTTCAACTAGGAACATGCTACAGTAAGGCTTGTATGTAGACTTTGGAAAAACCAGGAATCATTTATCCACAAAAATGCATATTTCCTCAATCCACAAAAATTGGCATCCACGAAAAAACAAATGAATCACATACTGTGGCTTCCATGCCTCCAATAGTTCTAAATGTAATGTCAAACTACAATCTTTGACAATATAAACAGACTTGCAGTTCTTTAGAAGCAGTCTTGTAAAGAAAGAAATTGTCTATGTAAAATTGGCATCAAACAATCGATGGCATCCATCTACAGTCGATTCATATATTTTCGTGGATACTAACTTTTGTTGATGAAAAAATTGTATTTTCAAGGATATTTAATTTTTATAGTTTTGCCCAAATTTATACACAAATTATATTGAATTTACACTTCCTTGAACTTTCAAAATTTGTAGTTTTCCATAGTACCCAAAAAATTAATGAGAAATTAGAACCCACAGTATTTATTTCTTATTGTTGTGTTTATTGAGTATTAGTGTTACCAAATAAATAATATGTGATTCAATTTTAAAACAAAAGTATTTCTGATTTTTTTCTCCAGATGAAAGGATATCATACAGTGACTGGTCTTCTTGGTCAGATTGCTCCCAAACCTGTGGTAAAGGGGAAAAATCTCGTGTTAGGAAATGTAATCCATCAAAAAAGAACAAAACCATTGTTTGTTTTAAGGAAGATACCGAAGTCAAGTCTTTTTGTAATGCTAAACCTTGTCCAAGTAAGTATCTTTATATATTATATTTTATTAATCATGATTGTTATGTTTTTATATGACAGCAAAATATTTTTGCGTTCGTATAATGGTATGATGTTTTCGTCTGCGTCGTTGTCTGAAGACACATTTGGTGTTCGGACAATAGCTTAAGTTAAAGTGAATGGATCTCTATGAAATTTTATAAAAAGGTTCAATACCTCAAAAGGAAGGTTGGGATTGATTTTGGGGATGATGGTCCCTACCGTTTTGGAAAAAGGGGCCCAAAACAAGCATTTTTCTACTTTCAGGATATCAACTTGTGTATAAGCATTTCAATTGCTCTGCAATTGTACCTCAATGTTTAATACCACAGGTAGAAGGTTTGTATTTAATTTGAGGATTATGGTGTCAAATGTGTAGGTATTTGGGGCCATAAAATGGGCCAAAATAAGCATTTTTTTAGTTTTCAGTCAATAGCTTGTGTTTAAGTGTATAAATCTCTCTGAAATTTTACCACAAGTTTCCATACTACAAAGGGATGGTTATTGGAGGTATAGTTCAAATCATCAAGTAATTAGGGGGAAAACAAGGTATTTTTCTGGTTAAAGGACAATTTAGAAAATTTAAAAGCAGTGAAGGGGAGGTAATCCAATTAAAATTTAAAGAACATGGTTACATGTATGTTTGACTACTTGATTACCTCCCTAACACTGCTTGAAAATTATGTATTAAGAAATGATGATTGTCTTGAGATGTGTAGCTGTAAATTTATTTTTAGAGGTTACTGTTTATTTATATTAACTTTAACCATGACTTTGTCTTTTTATATTTTAATATTTCATGATGTGTATTTAAATGAGTAGTTATTGTTGCCAACTCCATTAGAAATTTTAATTGAGATTATTTTCTTTAATAAGGAAACAGGGCAGGTGAAAAAAAATGTGGGAGGGGGTAGGGGGTAAAAATTTTCTCATTTCAGTTTTAGAAATTAAAATGAATTTTTCTACAAGTATTTTTGTTTGAGGGGATAAATATTCAACAGCATAGTGTATTGCTCAATAGCAAAAAAAATAATATTTTTTTAGTTCATTAGAACACATTCATTCTCTGTTAGAAACCTATGATGTATCAAGCTTGAATGTTGTGTCCATACTTGCCCCAACTGTTCAGGGTTCGACCACTGCGGTCATATAAAGCTGCGCCCTGTGGAGCATCTGGTTAAGGATTTGTTGTCCATTAAAACTTGATCACATGTACATTTGTATTTACTCAGATTGCACGCCAATACTATTTGTTTAGCTTTTTGTAGGTCAAAAACTGCATAGTGCACAGGACAAACAGCATGTTTCTAAAAATGTATTCTATAAATCATTTGATTTCTCGTTGTGCATGCAATAGTTGCTGAGGGTTATTCCAGTAAAATTTACCTAGGAGGGGCGGAATGCCGATGATATTTTTTTCCATAGGTGGGGGGTTATCAACATAATTGTATTCTGGAGGGTGGTGGTCCCGATTTAAATTCATTTCTGTTGGTGGGGGGTTTCTGAATGATAGGTTAAACATATTGTTCCCCCTGTTATGAAGGAAGATTCTCCTGAAAAGGTCATCCGACTGCAAATAAAGTTGGCAGACCACTAATTTTAAGCGTCCGTTTGTGTTCTTGTCAAACCAGTGATCGGGAAGGACGTGCCCCCTGCGCCTATAGCGCATATTGACAAGAAATGATGCATACAGTGACAAATGTAAGCGCCCACGTGGCGCACGATACTTTTCACTTCGTTTCGAAACGTTTAGATATCGTCAAATCAATTTCCGATCGTGTTCCATGCCGCCATGTGTGTGTACACAACTGTGTAATGTTCCTCCAATAATAGGAGCACCTATATATTTTTGGGACGTCTCGGATGTTTACCTATGATAATAGAACCATGCGATTTCACGTCTCGGGTGTTTTCCTATTGTAATAATAAAACCATGCGGTCTAACTGATAACCCGAAAAACGTAATTAACCATCATTCATGATATATATTTTTTTTTATAAACAACTTTAAATTTGTTAAATTTGGCTAGTACAGACGAGATTTAGCCCTTATAATAATCTCATTTAGTTTAGCTTGCTATTATTTCGATTGAAGAACCCCAAAGACTTTTTAGGAATATAGTTTTTGTCTCCATAAAAGACGCTTAACTGTCCTTGTCATTTTTTGGTCTTTGGCTCATTTTGACATTTTGTAAACATGACTTCTTCAGCGATTTGTTGTTTTGTTCTATGAATTAATGGTACTCTATACTGTTATTCTTGTCACCGTGATGAAGATATAATGATACAAGAAGTGCAGAGGAATTGCCTGAAATGTCCTCTGATACGGAACGTCTGGAATAAGTATGGTATCGACGAAGACCCAAATTTAATGTAAAAAAACCCAACATGAACATGAACAAGGCAACAGTACCAGTTTAAACATTGTAAATAAAGGTTAACTTAAATATTGTTGCGGTTGGAAGAAGTTATTGTATATTCATTGAAATTGAAATGGCAGAATTTGCTGTACTTAAATCTCTTTCCTTGCAAAGAATATGTCCTTAATAAGGTGGACTGGCCAATTCTTTGCAATTTTTGTCCCAAATAATATTTTATTGCATACAGTTTATAACAACTTCAAGTACCCTCTCCCTTGTATACCGTCTCCCCACAAAAAAATATGTGTGGGTGACATCCAAACTATGCGGTCCATAAAAAAATATTTATATTTGGCACCGACAATTAGATTTTTATTGCACATGTTGCGTGGGTGGTATTGAAGGAAAAAAAATGGCCTAATTTTTGCGGAAAAATATGGCCTTGTTACACAGGAGAGTATATCATCTTCCTCAACATTTGCCTATTGAAAAAAAAAATGTATATAAAAAATACAAAAAAAAAAAAAAAATTACATTGTGCCTACCAAAAATATTTTATGGCTCAAGCTAATCTCTGAAACATCAAATGGTTGGTGCCAACCAGTTTCCCCACCTGATGAATATGTCGTACCTGAAAATGTTATTGACAGTTTTAAAAATAAAATGGGCCATAATTAAAATCGCACCCCCTTTTTTCGGTCACTGTGAGCTATTGCCGTCATTTTGCATCTGTCGTCTGCTGCTCCATAACATTGTTACATGTTTCATTTTATATTTTAATAGCAACATAGCTAGTATAAAAAAGAAGATGTGGTATGATTGCCATTGAGACCTGAGAGGCGGATTTAGGGCTTTTTGGATGCACTGAAATAGATAAACCAACAAATTTTACATTTATTTGACAGGATGCAACATTTTTGTATACTTTAAAAAACTAGCTAACTTTTATTTTTTTTCTCTAGGTAGGGGGTCTTGGAAGAAAATACATGTTCTAGGTGGGGGTGTATTTTTTTAATCTTTTCCATAGGTGGGGGGTAAAAAAATAAGTGGCGTTCCACCCCCCCTGGATAATTTTTACTGGAATAGCCCTGATTAATAATATAACAATTGTATTTTAAATTCCTGGAGGTCAATACAATGTTATATCGACCTTGAATTGTGTCTTCTGTCAATTTACTTCTCTTAGTTCTTTATAACCTCGTATCAACCTCATACAAAGACTATGCTCTATATACTTGTATGATATACTGTAAATTCAGAAATTATTGCGTGCATTTATTATTGCAATTTTGTTATTTTAGACTTAAATGCGATTTTAATTTTTACGATTTTGAGAAAAATACTGTTAAATTCATATAAATTATTTCAAAATGCGAGTTTAAATTATTGCGTTTACAACTCAGTCGCATTTTTCGCAATAATAAAAACCTCGCATTAATTTCTGAATTTACAGAACTACATATAAAAATCTCACAAGTATTATAAAACAACACAATAAAATGTACTAAATTATACCTCAGACAGAAAGAATAAAGGAAACTGTTTTTCTGGATGTATACCATATATATTGAGATATCAGCGAAACTTCAAAAAAAATCTTCAATATTGACCTATAATGGTTTACTTTTATAAATTGTTACCTGGATGGAGAGTTGTCTCATTGACACTCATACCACATCTTCCTATATCAATATAAAGTTGGTACCCATGAAAATAAATGAATCAACAGTATTATCGGTGTATCAATTAACATGACAATGTGTTTTATTCCTTGTAGAAACTCTTTTAATGTCTATATTACAGTAAATGGTAATTGGGGAAATTGGAATTCTTGGTCATCATGTTCTACCAATTGTGGCATAGGACATCATTTTAGGGATAGGACATGTACTTACCCAGCTCCCAAATATAATGGATCCAGTTGTTTTGGACCTGGGTCAGATATTATGACTTGTTTAAAAATGCCTTGCTCAGGTTTGTATAATGTAGAATTTCATTTTCTTATCATGTTTTTAAATGTCAGAAACATATTCCTCATAATGTCAAATAATGATGTTGGACACAGATACCAAATGACACTTATTTTTACCTGACGTTTTGATAATTTCATAGATTTGTATTCAAAACCATCTTTTCCTAAAAAAAAATTACCAATTTTTTATGAGTTTTTCATAATGATACTTTATATTTTTGTGTTGTGTTTTGTTTGTGTAAAATTTTTATATTTCACAAAAAAATTAAACTGGGGAAATGGAAATATAGAAATACAAGATTTGAAAAAGGGCTTTACCAGAATTAAACAAATTGGAGGGGCTTCTTTAAGAACTTGACTACCCATAACTAACAATTTTCATTATACTTATATTTACAAAATTCTAAAACAATTCAACCCCCATATAATGAATTAATTTGAGTGGTTCCCATACCCCACCTGATAATTTTTTTAACACCCATTAGCAAATTGATTGAAAAAGCACATGTGAAAAAAAAACAAAAATAGAATAATCCTGATATTATTTCTATTTCAGCTACCATTCACAAGGGTGTGTCAATGAAAAATGGATATTTATTGTATAAAAAAAGAGGTTATCCAGCAGGATATTATTCTCTGTTTTTGTTATTTAAACCAACAAATAACAAGAAATCCAATTTATTAAAGCATCAATATAATGGATGTAAAAGTGAGATGACATGTAAGAATTCTCTGGAGCTAATTATTGATGAAAACAAAGTACTGGTCAATATGAACAGTTCAGGTACTATCGTGACGATGAAAACAGAGGATGAATCTATACAGGTAATTATAGCAATTCCTTAAAGTCTATTAGAAGGTAATACTTCAAAGGTCTATCATCAAGAAAGTTAAATCAACCAGAAGGTGCATTCTTGTTGTGACATTTATTGTTAGAGTTATCCCCCTTAGTAACCTTCGATTTGTAAGAGGCCTAGTTCTGATGATTGATTTTTACTAAACACAGTGTTTTTTAGTATCCAATTAATATAATTACCACAACAAAAAAAACACACATATTGGTAAAAAATAAAAACAGCACTTTATTTATTTCATGCATTTGAAGTGCTTGTCTGCATTTACCTACATTATAAAGAACGCTCACAGCCCAATATTTGATGGCCAATGCTGTCAAAATCACTTCATGAGAGCAATATTTCCAATTGAATTCATTTGACTTTTTTTTGCTTCTCTTACAGATCATGTCCTGTTTCTGCAGAAAAACACAAAAACTAGTGAAAAATGTCATTCAAGGGCAATAACTTCTGTAGAGAATTCATTTAAGTTCTTTGTCATGTTTCCAATTTAAAAAATCTTGTTCTGTTTTTCATTTTTGGAATTTAAAGTTTCTATCTGCTACTATGGTTTACACAAATATTATCAAAAATTGTCATTAAGGGCAATAACTCCTACTAGGAGTCGACTGACAATTTCAACCATGCTGATGGCTTTCTTTTGTAGATTTTTCCCTGCTGATCAATTTTTCTATCCACCAGGTCTTTTGCATAAAATGCAAATATGTATTAATATTCCCTATCAAGGACAATAAAATCATATAAGAAGTAGACTAAAGATAAGGGCCATGAAAACTGTTTTTGTAGATCTTGTCCTACAGAACTTTTTTTTTTTTACTACTACAATTTCTCTCTATTCACAACATATTCAGCTCAAATTAAAAATACACCCCACAAATATGGACAAAAATCTATATTCAAGAGCAATAAATCCTATTAGTATTATGCATTTGTGCTAATTATGGAGGGGTATATGTTCTGTAAGATCATGTTTGTTATTAAAAGTGTCTCTTTATCTATTTCAAATAGTTTCTGCTTAATACCATAATTGGTAAAACTGTCATTCAAGGGCAAGAAGTCCTTCATCCAATCCATTTTTTTTACTGCCATTTTCAAAAAATTTTGAACTCGAAGACAATAACCAGCATCAAATCATGACAAATGCTTTTATTGTCATTTTTCAAGGAACTGAACAACATACATCAAACCAACTGACAACTACAAGTCATATTTATTACTAATATGTACATCTTTATTCTAGGCAAAAAAATGGCATAACATATACTTGCATCTATCTGAAGACAGATTGTTTCTTAGATTAGATGATGGCAAAAAATATGAAACAGAGCTCAAGACGGACAAGAAATTAAAAATCAACTTTGATGGATTTACTCGAATTGGATGTAAGTGAAAAGATATTTTATTTGTTTTTCTGATAAATGAGATAAAGTTTTTAATTTCTTAAATATGTATACAGTGCAGTTTATGCCTACCAGCTGCTTATTGTCTTCTAGAATAATAAATCAAGAAAGTCTCATCTTACTGTTAGTGTTAAGGTGGTACCTAACACTTTCACTAAAACTATAATTTGGCTCGTTTAATTTTCATAAAATTTTGTACTTTGACACTGTAACAAAAATATAAAAATTTTAAAAAATTTGAACCAACCGTTTTGTCTGAAAAATTACACTGGTTATATAGCAGTTTGACAAACACTCATTTTGATCATTGAGAAGCTTAATATTCCCTTAAGAACACAGTGTCATTAAAACGTTCTGCTGATTTTACAGAGTTATCTCCCTGTAGTGTTAGGTACCACCTTAATAAGCTGCAAATTTAGAAATTATTGTGATGTTTTTATCAATGCAAATAATGCCACCAGGTGAGTATAGCAATAATAAGAACTGGAATTATGATATTGGAAACATATATATATATTTATATGCAGAATTTAGTCCTGAAATCACAAAAACAATTTAAAATTAAGTTATAAGCCCTCTAGACAACTCTCCACAAGACACCAAATGCCACAGAAATTAACAATTATAGGTCACTGTACAGCTTTCAACAATGAGCAAAGTCCATAACACATAGTCAGCTATTATAAAGGCCCTGAAATAAAAAATGTAAAACTATTGAAAGGAGAAAACTAACAGTTTAATTAACGTACAAATTAATGAACAAAAATACCAAATTTGATCCAAAGTAAAGAATGCCAACCACTGAATTACAGGCTCCTGACTAATTGGGACAGGCACATACAGAAAGTGGCTGGGTTAAATTAGTTTTCATATCAGTAGGTAGAAAACTAAAGATTGAGTACATGAATCCTAATTTTAATTAATATTTTAAAATTTTTGGATGAATTCACATGCTTTGAAAGGGTCAGCAGTTCCCCTATAGTTACATGTTACCCATTATAGGTTAAATTTCTATGAAGAATTACTCAAGTGATGCAAAAACTGTGGAAGAAAGGAACAGATTAAGGCTATGACAATCATATAATATGTGTTGTCATCTTTGGACCTGATATTCTATAAAAGTCATCCAAATCATCATCATGGCTTCTGTCTAATAAACTTTAAAGGGATCACTTTCAATATTCAACATTACTGCAGATTGGTTAAATAGCTAGCTAATTACTTGTAAAAACAACCCTCTATTACTTAAGTTTGACAGCTATCTAATATTTAATACAATATAACTATATTTTTTATTTTTTAATTGATTTTGAAGTACACAATTATTATTACAGCATTTTCTGGAAATATAGCTTCATTACGAATGAATTTGAAAGAATATGCATTGGACAAAGAAAGTTCTACATCATTTACTTCTCCTAAAAGATCTAAAAACAACACATATGTCATGTTTAAAGCAGGTTAGTAGATTTATAAAACAGATCAATAACTGTATATGTCAACTATGGTCAATACTTAAGAAAAATACTACAAAAAATGATTAGATTGAAAGGTGCGTTTGAATGTTTTATTTTGTACTTTTAAGAAATTGTAGATAACATATGAGCAAGGCGGAAAGATAACGATTTTATGCAAGTGTTCATGTACTATATGTACATGTACATGCATAAAACTTGAGTTGATTTGAGAACATTTATATATTACATAAAAAAGAAGTATGGTTGGTTTTAAAAATAACTCAATTTTCAAACAGTTACAGACTTTGCATAGAGATACTTATGGCCCCGCAATGAAGTTGTTGGTGCCATATAGTTTTACCCTTGTCCGTAATTCTGTAATTCCGTTATTTCGTCATTCTGTCATTCTGCAACAAACCATTATGCAGAGTTTTTTTCTAAACCCCTTCAGATATTTGGCTGATTTTTGGTATTTGAGTTAACAATGATGAGTTACAGATCAAGTGTAAGTTTTGTTCTGCTCCGCTAATTTTTGCAGAAATTAAGGGCTTTGGACTTTGATAAATTGTTGAAAATCACAGTTATACGGACTTTTTTTTCTTAACGCTTTCAGATATGGGGCTGATTTTTGGTATGTTAGTTACTCATGATGAGTTACACATCAAGTTTAAGTTTTGTTCCACTCGGCTAATTTTTGCTGTAATTTAGGGCTTTGGACTTGGATAAATTTTTGAAAATCAGTTATGTGGATTTTTTTTTTAAATGCTTTCAGATATTAGGCTGAATTTTGGTATGTGAGCTAACCTTAATGAGTTACAGATCAAGTTTAAGATTCATTCCTCTCAACTAATTTTTGCCAAAACTAAGGGTTTACAACTTTGAAAATTGTTAAAAATCACAGTTATACGGACATTTTTCTATACACCTCCAGATTTTGAGCTAATTTTTGATATGTGAGACTACCATCATGTTTGTTTCCACATGTGTTATTGAAATTGCAGATTTTCCAACTTTTTGAGACAGGGCCATCCGTGTCACTGTGACACATCTAGTTCTACCTGAAAAAGGATAACAGATGTTTTAATATTCATTTGCATAATGACTATTTCTAATTAACACATCACATATTAATCAGTGTATTCAACATGTTCTGAAGGTTGTTAAAATTGCTCTTGATGTTTTACACGACTTTTATTGGAAAAGTCAATTAAGTTTGGGGGTCATGGTTGTTTTAGACATTGAAATTTTAAGCAAAATTAGTCCAGATGACAAGTGTTCTACCAATTATATAAAATTTAGATTTCTGAAAAATAAACATTTAAACATCAGAAAATGAATGCAATTCAATGCATTTTTTAAAGAGAAATGGAAATAAGTTGCATTTCTATATAAATTTGACCAATTTTAGAAGAAAAAAATCTGTAACAACCATTTGAATATTTGAATTGAAATACAAAAAAGCTTTTACAAATTCATACCGATGTTATTTGTAACCACTAAATGTCTGGGGTACAAGAACTACAATTTGTTAAATGTACAATCTGAAGCAAAACCTTATGTTTAAAAGTTAGTTCTCTTTTATAATATCAAGGGTATCTAAATTTGTTATCTTAGTGTTCTTTCATTAACGAAGATAAGACATATATATTTGTTAGTGGGTTTTTTTTCATACATTTTTTTAAGACTTCCAAAATAAATATTTATGTGTCGTTTTGTGTTTTAGACTCCATCAATGGAATAGTTGGTTATTCTTTGTTCAGAGGAAATTCCTACATCAAAATACCTGTGAATGCAAACGATGATCTCAAAGTAGAACTGGTTTTTCTGGCAACCAGCACAGACGGGGTATTACTCTTCAACAAGGGCCAAGCAGCAGGATCATATGTGTATATCGTTCTTATCAAAGGGACGATGAAAATGTGTGTTTCAAATGGGAAAACAAAAAAATGTGAGACAATACTTAATATCAACGTAAGTTTTCTGAAAGTGATTTGTTCATAAATATGATTCTTTTTCATCAGAAATAAAGCAATATTACAGTGTTCTTATTTACATCCTGAAAAAAACATGAAGAGTTTTCAAAACTTTATTATCTGCCCCTGCTACTGTATCGTATGCTATTAATGTGAAAAAGGTGACAATTTTACCAGTAATTAGCAATTCACAATAAAACATGCATGCAAAATTTCTGAATTTACTGTACCTTTTGTAACGATATCTTTCAGTATTTTGTTTAGTATATCAATCAATTTCAAAACTTAAATAACTTTAATTTAATTTTGCATTAGAGTTAGACTTACACAAAGGCAAACATTTTGCTTTATACTTATAATATTAGAAGTCTATTGAATATATTTATATATATATTTCAGATTTATAAATGGTATTCCCTAAGTCTTCTAGTCAGTGGGCAAAAAATTGAATTGAGAGTCAACCTAGGTAGTGCATTTCAAGTGTCTTTTCTTGAAAATGTGTATTACCCAGCTACTACTGTTTGTATAGGAGGAGGTGAAAAGGAAGATCTTTTCATGTATAAGATGGTCGTTGGAATAAAAGAAGGCTTTCAAGGAGTCATACATGAAATATCAATCAACGATAAAACCTATAAAATGCATGCAAAACCTATCTTAAATGACGAGGGAATCATATCATCTGTAGGATTAACTAATCCAGGTATGAATATTATTTGTATTTATGTATTTTTAAAGGGCCAATTTGTTCGAGAATCAGAAAGCGCTGATACAGAAGTTTACAACTATATTTAGGTTAAAGTACAGCCTTCAGCAATGAGCAAAATGGGTTAAACCCAGATAGCATAGCCAGCTATAAAAAGTCCCCAAATTACAGTAAAACAATTCAAACAAGAAAACAAAGGGCCTGATTTATGTATATAACCATGAAAGAAAAACAAATATGATATACAGCATCAAACAACAATCACTGAGTAACAGACTTGGGAATTGGGACAAACATAACAGAATATTGTGGTGTAAAACTAATCTGTTAGCACCAAAACCTCATCCTAATCTGGGACAGTGTCAGTTGTGCAACAGTACAACATAAGAACAAACTATAAAAATCGTCTGACAATGGCTTAAGTTAACTAATCACATCGATTCAAAGCAGAAAAACATCTAACAAAAACACAGACTGGAAGTGGCAGGGTATTGATAAATCCCCACAACAAAAAAGACATTAATTACAGATCATAGAGTACTTGTAAACAATGACAACTAGTTCAAAGCCAATAACAACTAATAAAAAAGTCATGCATCAAAGCATTTATGTGATTTTTTACCTATATGTCTTTATAAAATTGAGAAAGGAAATGGGGCATGTGTCAAAGAGACCCGACCAAAGAGCAGACAACAGCCCATGGCCACAAATGGGTCTTCAATGCAGCAACAAACAACAACATTATGTTGAAAAGTAAGTCCTAAAATAGTAACGATTTATCAATACTACTATTCAGTTTTCTACTTTAAAAGGATTGTGTTATAAGCATGATTGATTTGTTTAAATAGAACGTGTGAATGTTGCATATGAACACCAGGAGAGTGAAGTAAAGTTCCGCTGTGATTACACAGAATATAAAGAGAAAACTGTTAACTCTCTGGTGGAATGGTTTAAAGAAGATGTTCTCATCCAGTTGAGCGATTTAGTGACAATTGATCACAAGTTAAGTATATATCTAGAATAAGACCAATAACAGATAGTAAATAAAAAAAAAACTTTATAAAAAATTGACTCTGTATTATTATGAGAGAAAAAAATTATTCAGAAAATTTATGTAAAAAGTATACTTGGTATTTTTGTTCTAAACTCAACTGCATAATTGTTTAAAAGTACTGTGTTTTACTAATTACATATAGTAACACTAAGTATTGTCAACATGTATATTTTCATATTTTTTCAACATATTAATGAAGTACTCTTCAGTATATAAATTCCAAACTTAGATTCCATTTTCATTATAAATTCAATAGTAGAGCAGCATAATTTTGTATCAAACCAAAGGCTTAAAGTTTCAGCTTACAGAATAAAATTGTTTGTTAAGAATGACAATTTAAGAATTTTTTCTGTATAAGCATGACTGTTATTTTTCTAGAGTACCCCATAAAAATAACTTTTGAATGTTTTTAAGAAAAGTCGAACTTGGCATTCAAATCTGATTTTTTTTATCATTTTAATCATGTGTACCAAAATGAATAGACAACTTTCGAGTTAGATGCATTTCTGTCAAAAACTCTGGTTTTAGTGAACATCATTTGTGTGTTAAGGGGCGTCGTCACTTCAATTCCAATGTTGAGCGAGTGGTTGGAAAACTTTAATTTTATATTGTACGAATTATTCAGCAAATTGAATTCTCAAAATTGACACTTAGCACTGCTGTCATTGAGTACCTACAGAACACCCATTATTTCTAGTTTATCCTGCACAATGACGATCACTAAGAAGCTTGATGAACATAAGTAGTGCAGGGATAAAGGTGACCCCCTCTATCCGGTAAATGACGTCATAAAGGCGTGTATAATTGACGAGTTTTTTCCGGTGATGGATGAACTCGAAAGTGGTCTATTAAATTTATTTTGAAAACAGTGTATACTATTTTTTTTCATCATAGATACCAGAAACATCTATTTATTTTGGAAAAAAAGTGTATTATATAATTTTTTTCATCACAGATACCAGGGGAGGGTTATGTGAGCCAGCTTACTCTATTGCCATCAGATAATCAAACTGGATTGTATACATGTGCTGTTCGTGAAGATGGTGTATACACAGTACTACATGCATTTATTCTAATATTGCATGCTGTTAAAATAGGTAATTACAATTGTAACGGGCAAGAATAGTTTTACTGAATTTACACAGTCTATGATTTTCTGTTTTTTCATTAACTCTTATTTAAACAATGATATTGAAATTTCTTTTACCACTGCACTGCACTCTTGATTTTAAAAGCAATCTTAAAAAAAAATTAGAAATTTGACATATATGATCTTATAAAAACAATTTTTTCCAAGTATATATACCTTTCTCACCCATTACATTCTTAAAACTCATTGATTTAAAAATTTATTATACAGAACATTTTGCTGAAGAAGTAGAAGTGATGGGATTGGAAATATTTCTGATATTTGTACCAATAATGTTGATTGCATGTATAGCTGCTGCAGTTGTGAATCGTCTCAGATCATTGAGAAAAGAAAAAATGTAAGCATCTTTTAACATTAGTTTTTTGAATCAGCTGTCACAAAGGGCCAAGTGAGCTTGCTTCATCTTTAAAAATGATCCGCAAGACAACATTTTAGATAAGTTAACATGGACCAAATCTTCAGACTCCTTGAAATTGAAGTTATTGCTCTTAAATGAAAATTTTCTGCATTTTTGTATAACTTAAAAACTATAAAAAAAAAAAAAAAAAAAAAAAAGAAGGAAATTTTGAAAAGGCAAAGTGATCATCAAGACAAGATCTTCAAATAAATTTTATGGCTGAAATTATCAGTTTACTCCTTATTTGAGGTATTTCTCCTTCTTGGAGAATTCTAATGTTTTTAGTGTTTTTGCCTACTATCATGAAAACTATAAAGGTAGATAGACACATTGATAAGCAAGACGATATCGAGATCTACAAATAAGTGAAACTGGTCAATGAATTCTATTCTAGTCTACAATGTTGGGAGTATCAGTTGTAGAAGATTCAAATATACCTAGTTGAATGACACAGGCTCTCCAGTTAGTTAGTGGTTTTACTTTCTTAAATATGATGAGGTCAAATTCCTCATTATTTTATCTTAGAAATATGTCGCTTCAATTTCTCCAAGGGAGATAATTATATTTTTCCTTTTTCTTAACCCTTAGACTGCTACGCGCGACTATTGTCGTTCCGATAAGACATTCCACTACTGCTACTCGCGACTATAGTCGTTTTCCGTACTCGTTTGTTTACACAGTTACCATGGAATGGGCGGAGTCAATATTCATGAGATTGCGGCAGTTTCGACTTGTATGGATTCTGATTGGCTTAAAATCTGCGTTCTTTCGAGTGTCTCTTGACTTTTAATCAGGTATAAGCGATAAACCGAAAGTGAAAATTTTTGATGAAAAAAGTGACAAAATGGCGGACATTGTTTGGAGAAATGGCCAACACGTTCAGAAGTTTTCAATGATAACGATTTAACAGCGGCGGACGATTAAAAGGATTTGGATGAGAACCGAAGATATAATAGACAGAAATGGAAGTATTCTATCAAAACTGCAAACAGAAGACTTTTAAAGCGAGAATTACGGGGATTCCCAGACATTGTTCAAAATGGATGACATGAAACAGGATTTGCGATGTTTATCATTTCGCCTTTCAAATGTGAATCAATATTGACTAACATCGATAGACCCGAACTTTAAGTTTGTCAAGATTATATATTGATGAAAGCTTTAAAAATGAACTTGTCGTGTAAATATATTTGTACATGGAAGTAAAAGTCGACGCAGTGAAAGTTGGAGGAAAATACCGGAAAATATTTGCATAAAAAAGGCCGTTGGTCTGAGAAGAAACTTTTATTTTTTGATAATCACAATGGAACTTAGTTCTTAAAAGAGATTTTAAACTATATTGGTTCAATTCTGAAGTCATGGATACTTTTACATTGATGGATCGTTTAATAAAACATGAAAAAATAAGTTTACCTTTGTTTACCTATTTTCGCACCTGTACAGGTAAAACATGACCAGAGACTCACACAAAAATGAAATAAATTAAAAATACAGAATCTAACAATACTTTTTTATATAACTTTTATTGATGAATATTCAATATTTACAAAGATACAGCAATTGTAAGTGAACATGTTTATTTCATCAGTAATTAAAATTTTACTCAGCATTACACAAAAGTACAATAGAAATCAATGCAGCAGTCTAAGGGTTAATACTGGTTTACTGGAAATTTTTAAAACTCAATCAAATCAAACAAATGAAAAACAGTCAACAATCATTGATGACAGGCAGATGTTTAATAAAAATTAAAAGAACCTGCATAATTTCAGTTAGAATTAAATCAAAAGCACAATTAACAGTTAGAATATTGTTTCAGGCAAATCGTTAAAAAGACCCTTGAAGATGAATTTCAAAACTCCATGAGCAAATTACCATTGGTTGAAAATTCTGGACAAGATGGACCAGCAGACAAAGATCCAAATGATATAACTGATGAAATGGACACGACCAGACAAACTGATGACCTTGAAACAACTGGCATAACTGACGACCTTGACACAACTGGTAAAACTGATGACCTTGAAACAACTGGTAAAACTGATGAGATTGACACAACAGGACCTATAGATGACGATGATATGGATGATGATTATGAAAGACTAATTGTTCCAGTAAGTATTTAAAATTATAATTACTCCTATACAATTTAAATGTATGTGGGAGGGTAGCAAAGTAATTACCTATACCCTTAGCAGCTGCAACCTAATATGTTTCTGTACCCAATGATTACATGAAATCCCTTGATAAAAACTTGGTGATTAGAAAAGGCGGCCAAAGTAAATTATGTCAAATTCTAAAAACTGTTATAAGAATTATTACAAATTTGACCAAAACTGACATTACAACAGAAATAAAACATGCTTGACATACTTGAGAAGTAATTTAATTTCTCTGTCAGTTTAAATATGATGTGCCAAAAGGAAGTTATTTTGATTTAATAGTTATATCACAACTATTTCAATATAAAATTTGTAGTATTTTGACCAGAATTAAAAAAAACAATATCTAAATTTTAGGCCCAGCTTAAATCCCTTCATTAACTTATACACCTTAAAGATACCCTAGAAAACAGTCATTTCAGTTGAAAGAGATCATTGTTTGCATTTTGTTTAGCTTAACTATTTCGTTCATAGTACTAATTTTTTTTATATTACAATACCATATATATTATACTATATTTTTTTAATTCCATGCAGATCTGTTGTTCTTAAAAAAACAAAAAACAAATAGATAATTAAATTAATGCTGATGAAATGGATCTTAAATGTTTGACTCTCTTTATCATGTTTACAAGGTTATATAAGTGGTAGCTAAATTCATCTTTCTCTTTTTAGAAATCTGAAATATTGGACTTCTAATGGTGAAAATTGGTAAAGCTTGTATACATGTAATTGAGTTTACATTTTGCATACATAATTGTCAAAGTCTTTCTTTTTAATAGATTTTTTTTTATCTTTGTAGGAATCCCAATTAAAGAAGAAATCATCTACACAAAATTCAGGGTATGATATAACTATAAACTTTTAATAAAGTACAATTTCAGAAGAAGAAAAATCAACAGGTTTGATGTGCTGCTGGTGGATGTTTTTCCCTTTCAGAGGATCTCACCAGCCTCTGAAAATGGATCTGAGGATGTTTTCTACTCTGTTGTAAAATTACAAGCTTTTTAACCCTTTCGCCGATGAGTCCCGGTTTACCGGGATTCACGCTTCAGACAACTGACGATGAGTCCCGTTTTACCGGGATCGGAATACATCTTTTATGTTTCCCGCTCAAAACAGTGCAAACATGAGTTATCTTTCTTTGATGAATACCCGGATGAAAGTGTAAACATGGGGCTTCCGTTTGTTGAAAACCGTGTCAAAATCAGACGAAATTTACGGAATTTACGAGAATTTGAAATGAGGGAACATTTTTTTTGAAAGAATATGGAAGAATTGAAGCCAAACTAGTATACTTTTTTGACATAAAATGTCGTTTTATGTACAAAACACTTGGAATGGACATCGTTCAGTGTGAGGAATTTGTACAGCCTCATAAAATTTTTCAAAAGTTTGCCGTTTTGGGTTAAAAAATTACGATTTGGGGTCAAAGAGCAGAATTTTGAGAATTTCACCTAGATAATGCAGAAAATTTGAAAATTTGAATATTTTATGAGGAAAAAATTATCAAAACATGAATAAAACTGTGAACATGGTGTTAGTGAATGAAATAAATACACAAATAACTACAAACAAGTTTTTATTGACATTTATTATGAAGATCTCCCACTTGAGCAATAGTAGCCAGGGAAGCCATCGTCTCAGAGTAGCTTCTGTCTGGGCAGCAATCGGTGAAAGGGTTAAAAGACTGTTTTAAAATTGCTAATATATGAATAACAGAACAAAAAAAAAGCAGAAAATAATGAAGAGTCTGTGTCCTTGTTTTTTTTGTGATTAAAGCCACTAAAAATTTGGAGGGACATAATTCTCTAGATTTTTCAATGTTGTTTTGGCTGCGACAAAAGTTGCACTATGCAAGACATAGGTATTACTTTTCGGTGGCAGTGGCATAAATTATTTGATTAAAATTGGTTTACATGTAATTTTATCCCCCCTACTTACTATTTTATGCATAAATTATAAAAAATAAATTTGGAAGGTGTATGAAAATTTTGCAAGTTACTGGTATACGCTGTCAACACTTGAAGGACTCTATATTTGAAGACAACGAAATCAAAGAATGATAACTGTGTCCCTGGACCATATACCTAAATTAAAAGAACTTGCGTTTTATTTATATATTTTATGAACTTATAAACATAAAATAATTTTGCAAGTGGACATTGTGTCCTAGTGAAATGACTAGAAAAAATACCACATAATTATTTCTAATGAAAAGTAAATGAATTTGATATGATTTAGTTGACAGTTATGATTTTATAGGTGATTGATGTGATTTAGCTGATAGTTATGATTAAGTGGATAGATATGATTTAACTGATAGATATAAATTAGCAAGTATCAAATCTTTCTGTGACTTTAACTTTTAATATATCATATATTTTTTTTGTAGACCTGACAAGGATGGTAAAAGCAAATATTCTATGTCAAACTTTCAAGGAAATATATTTGAGAAAAAGTGGCAAGCAAAAATCAGCGAGTGGCAAGATAAAAAAGAAAAATTAAGAGAAGAGGGCAAACCAATCTTTGAGAAACCAGCAGAGTAAGTGTAACACTAATAACCGAGAAATATGTCACAAAACATGCAATTTATTTATACACGGTTTAAACATATAAAACATGTAGAATGTGAGGCTCTAACAGGCTTCAACAATGTATGAGTTTGTGATTACGTCAGTTTAGAGGGAACCGCTAGTGGTAGGTCAATGATATATTTGGCATGCAGTTGTATAAGCATTTGAATATCTTTTATTCCATGGAGATGGTTTGCCCCTTCCCCCACAATCATGGTCTATTGTCCTTAATTTACATGTATTAGTCTCAGTTATCAGGTCAGTTTATTGGAAAACGCTAGTAGTAAGCAGTTGTTACTTTATATACTTTTTTTTAAAAAGTATTGGAATATCGCATTTCCATGGAGATTATTTGGTCCTTTCACTTTTAATAAGTTATTGCCTACGACTTTGTAACTTTTGCAGGTCAGTTTAAGGGGAACCACTTATAAGTTAATGATATTTGGTATAAAAAATTGTATAGGGATTGGAACATCTAATTTCCATGTATATTTTTGGCCCTGTACCTTCAGTCATGGTTCATTGAATTTGAATATTTTTCATAACTTACCTGTTTAGGTATAACTATTTTTATTCAACATTTATATTGTCTTTTACTATGCAACAACAAAAAATCAAGACAAATCTATGTGTTTACAGATTATTTTAACATGACACCGGGCACTTTTGTCTTTCAAAAGGTATGAAATAATTTTCAAGGATTTTTGTAAAATTTTTCAATTTGGCTGGCTTTTAAAATTATATGTTATTAAATTATGAAAAGAAAAGTAGGGATAAGTTGGCAAAATTTGTACTGCACACCATGGATAAAACAAAAGGATTCCGAAAATCTTACAAAAAGTCACCCAAAAAGAACATGAACATCTTAAATGAAGTATATAATAATTTATGTAAATTTATGGTGTTTAATTTGATCTCTTATTTTTTTTACCTCACTGTGAATTGACAATGCTGTGTGTTCATAGAATTATGTAAATGTGTAAATATATTATAATTTCTAAAATTATCATGTCAATTGATCACCTCACATTAAGTTTTTCAAACAGTTTCTGTCCAAAATAAAAAAAAAAAAACTGTATGCTAGCTCACTGACATGATAACCTAACTTCTGCATCATTAAGGTGAAGTAGGGTCACATAAGCTGTGCAGTATTTACTTATACTTACCAAATTGTTTGTTCAATAACTCCAGTATGGTCAAGCATTTATAAAAATAAATAAGTAGGGGTATGAAATTACAAAAATAATCTGACAAACGCCATGGCTATAAAAGGAAAAGAAAAACAAACTATAGTACACAAAAAACACCATAGAAAAGCAACACAAACCCACCAAAAACTAGGGATGATTTCAGCTGCTCGGGCATTGTAAACAGGGCCTGCTCCACATGTGGCACCTGTTGTGTTGCTTATGTTAGTAATTAGTCTAGTTCAAGTTGCATAACAGAAGAGTTATCATTCTGTTGGTTAGACAATCTTTTGCAAATGTAGGAAGAGTAGAATCAATTGTAAATTCATTTTATTTTTTTTCATTTCAGAGCACAGCCAAAACTTTCAAAAGGTTCAGTACGTTGGTCAACAGTTGATGTTCCTCCCGCCAATGGATTTCCGAGATCATCACAAGTGATTAGAAAACATCTTTCAGCTCCAAACCAGCCATTAACTAATGAGAGTCGCCCAAATATTTCATCTGGAGCCACAAGGGCCAAAAGTTTGCCACATCAATCTTACAGATCAAGGACTTCACAACAACAACCAAAACCTTCAAATGCATCTTTTGGACCATCTAATTCACAAATGGCTAGAAAACAATCATCTAAGATGGTGTCAAGTGATCCACCATATGCAACTGTTAGTCAGGAAATGTTAGATTCAGCAGCTCAATTGTATAGAAAACAATTTGAAGGTGATCAGCATGCTAGTAAAATAACAAAGATTTCGTCAGAAGGCCCATCAGACTTCAAGTCATTTTCCAGTAGTCAACAATCAGTTGGGAATCTGTATGCTACTGTTGCAAGGCAGAGTGGTGAAAGACTTCAACCTCAACCACCTCAAGCGCCTCCCCCGCCTCCAACGCCTCCTTTACCACCTAAAACTTGGGATATGTCAGCAGCTCATCCAAGTACTTACCAATTGATGATGGATCATTATGCTAGATTACGGATGGAGGCAATAGCTTCAGCGGAACAATTGGGAGCTGATCAGCAGGATAGAAGAATTTTACAGATGTCAAGGAGAGATCCATCAGACATCATAATTCCATCTGGTAGTCGACAATCAGGAAATGATCAAAATGATTTGAATGCATGGCAGAGCAGGGGGAATCTTCCACCATACCCACCTCCTGCACCACCACCGCCACCACTTCCCCCTGGAGTTCAACAATCAGAAAATGATCAATATGATTTGACTACATGGCAGAGTGGGGGAAGCCTTCCACCACCCCCCCTTCCCCTTACTCCGCCTCCACAACATCCCCCTGGTTTGCAACAATCAGGAAACGATCAATATGGTTTGACTACATGGCAGAGCAGAGGAAGCCTTCAACAATACCAACCTCCTGCACCACCTCCGCCACCACCACCCCCTCCCCCTCCCCCTGGAATTGGACAATCAGGAAACGATCAATATGATTTGACTACATGGCAGAGTGAAGGAAGCCTTCCACCACCCCCACTTCCCCCGACTCCGCCTCCACAACTTCCCCCTGGTAGTAGACAATCAAGAAATGATCAATATGATGTTAATGCATGGCAGAGCAGGGAAAGCCTTTCACAATACCAACCTCCTGCACCACCCCCACCTCCTCCGCCTCCACCCCCACCACCACCACCTCCGTCGTTTCAAAGACAGGATATGTTACCACCTCAGCAGTCAATAAATAATCATAATGCTAGATTGAAGATGGTGGCAGACCAGTCATCGCAACATTTAGGAGGTGATGAGCAAGTTAGAAAAAGATCACAGATTTCAGACTTTGTAATTTCTCACAGTAGTCGACAATCAGTGAACGATTGGAATGCTAGTAATGCAAGGCAGAGTGCTCAAAGACTTTCACAACCCCCAACAGAAAGTCGGGATATGTTAGCACCTCATCTAAGTAGTCAGGAGTCAGTACAGGATTATAATGCTAGAATGCAGATGGCTGCAAAACTTCCATCACAACAATTAGTAGGTAATCAGCGTGCTAGAAAAATATCAGAGATTTCATCAAAAGGTCTGTCAGATTTCACATCATCTCCTAGGAGTCAACAATCAATAAATGATCAGTATGCTATGCATGCAAGGCAGAGTGCAGAAAGACATCCACCTTACCCAACAGAAAGTCAGGATATGTTAGCACTTCATTTAAGTAGACAGCAGTTAATAGAGAATCAGCAGTATGCTAGATTACAAATGGAGGCAAAGCATTCATCTCAATCAGGACAATCAACAGGTGGTAGCAGAACATTACAGATGACGGGAAGTTTCAAGTCACATCCAAGTGAAAGTGAGGGTCTTTCTACCACTCAAATGGATAGGAGACAGACATCTGAACATCCTGCTAGTAATACATCTAAAGTAGATAAACGTCGTCCATCAACTCAAAGTCGAGAAATGTCAGACACAGTTCAGAAGGTCAGAAGTCAAAAAGTACAAAATATTCAAAATGCAAGTACAACTACTCAGATGGTTGACCAGCGTTCATCACAAGAATTGAATAGTTCACTACCGTTTCCTCCCAGTTACCAATCAAACACTGAATCACTTGTGAGCAAACCAAACCAGATGACAACTCGCCGTTCATCAACTTCACCTCAACACCAAAATATTTCAAACACATCACCTTATGTCAGTAGTCAACACTCAAGAGATGGTCAAAATGCTAGTAATACAAGGCAGATGAACAGAGGACAACCATCACATGGTACACAAAATCTAACAGGGGAAACAATTCAGGGATATCAAGATAATCTACATACAAAGAAATCATCACAAATGGCTGCAAGACGTCTGTCAGATCCTATGCAGAAGGTAGCAGGTTCAAATTTACAAACCGTTCAAAAAGGAGAACAAACTCCAGATATCCAATACAGTTCTAGAAATTCAATGTATGCTGCCAAAGGACATATGTCTGATCCTACTCATAGTCAGACTCGCTCAGAATCACAAATAAGAGAATCAGCTGAGGATATTCAGTATATCAGCAAAAACTCATATGCAGTGTCCCGTTCTCCACAAAAAAATCTACAGATGGATAGACGGTAAGTTTTATTCAATGAAATCATCATAGATAGCATGATTAAAATTTGTACTCCAGACACATGCTTTGTCTACAAAAGACTCATCAGTGATGCTCAAATCAAAAATCAAATTATTTTCAATATGACCCAAAATTAAGTTCACATATTAGATCTTAAATTTGCCTAATATAACACAGGGTAAAGATGATAAGAAAAAAAAATCATATTTGAAGAGGCACTATATGCATCCCATTAAATTCTTTTTAAATTTGAAAAAAAGGATGGGTATATTTTAAATAGCAAATTCATAATTGGTTGGTTTGTGTCACATTGTAAATAAACATCTTATTCAGTTATAATATTTCTTTATTTTATAAATTTATATTTATTGATTCTTTGCATTTATATTTGATACCAGCTATAGTGTCCTTTCACCTTTTTATTAAACTGTAACATTGAAGTTCTCTGAGTCGTGCATGTCATATACAAAGACACACAAAAAAGTAAAATCACAAAAATACTGAGCTTCGAGGAAATTCAATCGGAAAGTCACATAAATGAGCATTTATAGGCATGGCTGATGGATATCTTGAATGTGCTTGTTTTATATATATGTATTGGTATATATTCAAAGTAACTTTACTCTTAAAGAAGAAATATATAAATTGATTTCCTCATAGGAGCTAATGCTCATGTATATATAAAAAAGAAGATGTGGTATGCTTGCCAATGAGACAACTCTCCACAAGAGACCAAATGACACAGAAATTAACAACTATAGGTCACCTGGTTATTTAGCTATTATCATGACAAATGTAATGAAATATGTTTAATAGAGAGAAAAAAAGATTTTTATGCCCCACCTACGATAGTAGAGGGCATTATGTTTTCTGGCCTGTGCGTTCGTTCGTCCGTCTGTTCGTTCGTCTGTGCGTCCGTTCAGGTTAAATTTTTGGTCAAGGTAGTTTTTGATGAAGCTGAAGTCCAATCAACTTGAAACTTAGTACAGTTGTTGCCTATGATATGATCTTTCTAATTTAAAAGCCAAAGTAGACTTTTGACCCCAATTTCATGGTCCACTGTACATAGAAAATGAAAGTGGGAGTTTCAGGTTAAAGTTTTTGGTCAAGGTAGTTTTTGATGAAGTTGAAGTCCAATCAACTTGAAACTGAGTACACTTGTTGCTTATGATATGATCTTTCTAATTTTAAAGCCAAATTAGACTTTTGACCCCAATTTCATGGTTCACTAAACATAGAAAATGAAAGTGGGAGTTTCAGGTTAAAGTTTTTGGTCAAGGTTGTTTTTGATGAAATTGAAGTCCAATCAACTTGAAACTTAGTACATATGTTCCCTATAGTATAATCTTTCTAATTTTAATGCCAAATTAGATTATTACCCAATTTCACAGTCCATGGAACATGGAAAAGGATAGTGCGAGTGGGGCATCCGTGTACTTTGGACACATTCTTGTTTAGTCTTCATATTCCTAAGAGTCCCAGATGATTGTTTCATGAATGATCCTTGTACTTGTAGCTTCTACTTTGAAATTTTCATTTTTATCTATGTTTTAGGTTTTAATGTCAAATTTTAAGCAGTATAAAAAAGTATTAAAACTAACTATGAGTTAAAGGTGACCATAAATTCAAAACCCCAATATTATCACCAAATATCTTAATTTTCACTGCTTTTTATATTTAACCCTGAGTTTAACTGTATTGATTGTACAGCTATCATCTTTCCATATACCAATTTTCAATTTGTAGTCACTATGAAACACTACCGTTTCAAAGTCAATTGTTACTAAAAAAAATAACCTGATTTTCAGAAAAACTAAGATTGGGATACTATGGAACCCATTTCTCCTTAGATTCAATACAAAATCATTGACAATTGAATTGTGGCTGAAAATGGTCTAATCATTTCTCTCTTACCAAAAGTTTAATATCTGCAAATTTGTTTGTAAGTTTATGTAAACAAAATCATCAAAAGAACTATTTTTTTGTCAGGGAAGTCTTCAGTTACATATATGCTAAACTGAAGTGGGTGAATAAGTGGTATGATATCTAAAGGTTTATATTTTGAAGGTGAATCGGAGTAAAACCAATGAGAAAGCAACTGACATTAAATCCTTTTTGCTTGACTTCCTAGATTTAACTAAGGTACCAATTCTCATGGATTGAAGAAACTTTTGTAGGTATATATGCTATTTCACTGTTTTGTGAAAATTAGCATAGATTCCTATATATACAGGAAATCCTTTGTACCTTGAGAAAATCCACTAAAAATGGTATCAAAGAATTATTCTGAATTTACAGTATTTTTTTTTATTTTTTTTTTATCTAAAATTATACTGACATTCAAAAAAATGCCGAATGAGTAGAATTTTGATTTATTTGTGATGTATTATTGATTTATAATTTTTAAAAGAAGATTCTTATCTTAGATTTTTTTGGGTTTGCCGTCTTTTATTATTATTTGGTTTTTTAATGATATGCTATTTTGAATTATTTGAAATAAGTAATGAAATTGAAAATGCAATTCTTTAAATAAATTTGATATATTGCAGTTCTTCAGAGACTAGATCATATGAAAGTTTCCCGCCACCTCCTTCCAGCTGGACACTTCTTTCTAAAGATTCAAGGTTTGTATAATCCTTGATATATTTAATGATTTAATTTGACTTGACTGTAAGTGTTGCTCCCTACCTATTGAAATTGCAATACTTAAATTTTAGGCAGTGTCCATAGGAGATAATCAATTCTTTTGAAAAGTCTTCTAAATTCAAAAGAATAAAGATTTTGGTTTATCTCCCATGGAAACTTATGAACAATGTATTGTAATTACTAAATATCAGATGTTTTAATTCGAATTATGTCTGATTCTAATTAATACAGAAAGTTTGTTTGGACATTAGTATAGCATTTATATTATGTATTAAATATAATGGCAAATTTTCATAAAATACAACCGTAATTCAAACAAATGTAACACATAAACAGATGCTATTAAGGTTGACATTTTATTGTGTTCATATTAATTGATTGTTGCTTGCTTAAATTCCAGTGGTATATATTTCATGCATGCTCAGGTCATGCACAAATTAACACAAAATTATATAAATATATATATATAGGGCCTGTTATAGGGCCACCAAATATTAAGGTCATTGAAACTTAGACTGCCACTGGAAAATGAGGATGTTGAATACTATATGTTCAAATGCAAAATAACAACAGTAAAGAGAGGCAAACTGAAATGATTTTAACAAATTATATTGATATGAATGAGAGGGCCTAGGTGGCCAAGTGGTTGGAGAAGTTAATGTCAAGAGAAAAAAGAGTGAATGTACTGTATCACCAGCCTCTCAGAGGTTGTGAGTTCAAAAACTCAGACATGGCAGGTGTGCTCAACTCCAATCTTAGTTGACTAGGATTGTCAGTTTTCTAAACCTATGGTTGGTGGTTCTGTCTACTTCAGCTTCCTCTACCAATACAAATTTACTGCCACAAAATAACGCAATAGTGATGAAGGTAGCATTAACACCAATCAATCAATCAATCAATATGAATGGAGGAAAAACTAACAGTTAGTTTAATTTCCAATATTTATGTAAAGTTTCTGTAATGAAGTGTACTCTTTATCTATTGTAGTATTGAAACATCACCTTCGAAAAATGACTTTAATAGCAAACCAATTCCATATCAAGGGCCATTATCTGGTAAAAGAACTACTTTACATAGATCACCACCAAGAATTTTGCCACCCCAACGGCGTGCATCATTGACCTCTGATACTTCGCCTCTGCCAGAAGTTTTGAGATCTCCACCAAAGAAGTTATTGTCCCCAGCAGTAGAATCTACTTCTGATAGATCAGAGTCTCTCCTAGATGATGTTAGTTTTGGGTCACCATCAAGGATGCTTTCATTTTCTCATCAGGAAATGTCTTCACCAGACAAATTGAGGTCTAGGCAGGATGTTTCAGGATCTCAACAAAAAGTTACATCAACAGCTCGTCATTTACCATCTTCACAAGAAAAAATTAGCTCTACACAGGATGTTAATGTATCTCCACAGAAAGCTGCATCCTCCCACCAGCATGTAACATCTTCCCAGGAAAAAATCAGGTCTTCACAAGATATGTCACCACAAATAGCTGCATCAGTCCCATACAATGTACCATCTTCAACGGAGTATATAAGGTCTATACAGGATGTCTATAGAACTCCACAAAAAGCTGCATCAGCCCCACATTATCAACCATCTTCCCAAGAAAGTATGAGATCTTATAAGGACGCTTCAGTATCCAAAAGAGCAGCTTCAGCTCTACATCATTCACCATCTTCAGCAGAAACAATCAGGTCTATACAGGATGTTTATGGGTCTCCACAAAAAGCTGCTTCTCATTCAAGTCGTGTACCATCTTCCCATGAAAATAGGTCTTTACAGGACATTTTAAGATCTCCTGAAAAAGCAGCATCAGATCCTCGCCATACACCATCTTCAACAGAAACAATCAGGTCTATACAGGATGTCTATGGAAGTCCACACAAAGTTGCATCTTACCCAAGCCGTGTACCATCATCTGTGGCTACAAATAGGTCTATTCCGGATGTTTATGGATCTCAGCAAGAAATTGAATCTCATCCAAGCCGTGTGCCATCTTCATCGGACAAAATTAGGTCTAAACAAGATGTTTATGGATCTCCACAAGAAGCTGCATCTTATGTAAGTCGTGTACCATCTTCACCGAACAAAATTAGTTCTATACAAGATGTTTATGTATCTCCACAAGAAGCTGCATCTTATGTAAGTCGTGTACCATCTTCACTGGACAAAATTAGGTCTATACAGGATGTTTATGGATCTCCACAAGAGGCTGCATCTTATATAAGCCGTGTACCATCTTCACCAGACAAAATAAGATCCATACAAGATGTTTATGGATCTCAGCAAGAAATCGAATCTTATCCAAGCCGTGTTCCACCTTCATTGGACAACATTAGGTCTATACATGATGTTTATAGATCGCCAGAAGAAGCTGCATCTTATCTAAGCCGTGTTCCATCTTCACAGGACAAAATTAGATCAACACAAGATGTTTATGGATCTCAGCAAGAAATTGAATCTTATCCAAGTCGTGTTTCATCCTCTCCAGACAAAATAAGATCTATACAGGATGTTTATGGATCTCCAAAAAAAATGTCTTCATCCCAAGGCAGTGTACCATCGTCATTGGACAAAATTAGGTCTATACAGGATCTTTCAGGTTATCAACAAAAAGCTGCACCAGTTAGAGATGATACAGGTGTGAAATCCTATACATCAGATGACAATATATCGGTACATTCTATATTATCTATAACCCACAAATCAACTACTAGTAAATCAGACTTAGCTTCTGTACAATCTAGAGGTAGCTTTACAGCGAAGTCAGGTGAAAGTGTTAAATCATATGATGACTTTATTGACAATGATTCAAATTAGATATAAGTAATTTAATGATTGAATTGAAATTATAAAAATGTTTTCGTTATCTGTATTTTTTCGGTGTTCAAAGAGATTAAATTAGAATTTGTAATATACTTTATTAATTTCATTAATTTAGTTCAAGACAACTTCTTAAGTTCATTTTCTCTCCAGTTCAAAATATACTAAACTTCTATTCATATGAACAAATGAATTAAATAGATAGATACATTGTAACTCTTCAGGAAGAAATAAAGGCAACAGTAGTATAACGCTGTTCGAAATTCATCAATCAATTGAGAAAAAAAAACCAAATCCAGGTTACAAACTAAAACTGAGGGAAACGCATCAAATATAAGAGGAGAACTACGACACAACAGAAACACATCATTAAAATGTAACACACATGGAAACGAACTATAATATAACAATGGCCATTTTCCTGACTTGGTACAGGACATTTTAATAAAAAGAAATGGTGGGTTGAACCTGGTTTTGAAAAAGATACAATTAAAATACATAAAAACAAAATACCAGGAAACTATCTTAACAATATTGACATTTAAAATTTCCACAGCAACCACTGACTTCTCTAGATTTGAAAGTTAAATCACAAAGAAAAATACAATATTGGAAAGTCCATAATCAATGCAAATGGCAAAATTAAAAGCTCTAAACACATCAAACGAATTGATAACAACCGTTATATTTCTGACCTGGTAAAGGCATTTTCTTGTGTAGTAAATGATGGAGTAAACCTGGTTTTATAGCTAGCTAAACCTCTCACTTGTATGACATTCACATTAAATTTCATTATATATTGACAACGATGTGTGAAAAACCAAACCGAAATAATAAGTTAAAATGTAAAAATAGGGGTACAGTACTTAACATTGTGTTATAATTTTATCACTAAAAAAACCAAGGAAATATGATCTAAGAAGAAATAAAAGGAAGCTAAGCATATCGACGTTAATTTGAGGCATACATGCTTGATATATTGCTTAGTTTTCTACTATTAAAATGGAATACAAAAAAACAAAAACGCAACATATATAAAATGCACTCAAACCCTAAGACTACTAGTGCATTATTCAGTTTGGAAAACTAACAATGTTTGCAACATTGCTTTCTTTTGAAAATAAAAGTTATCGGATTAAAGAGAAATCAGCAAAATGTATATGTTGTCTATACATTATCATTTTGTACAAATCATCCTGCTCCACATGTGGCACCCGTCATGTTAAAACAATCATTAGTAAATATTGAAAAAATTAAAGAAGTATAATGCATTGGTATTATTTAAAGGGGAAAACCTTTTTAAAAATGATGGTTTGAATGCCTTTGTGATGTAGATGTCAGCAATTATATATCTATGTACGGACTTCAATAATTAGCATATCGTATAGTAGGTAATGTTTGGCTTGGTAGAATGTAAAGCGACTAAAACAAGAGCTCTCGTTTAATAGACTATAACCAAATATGATAGACAACAAACAATACCAACCACTGGAGTATATGCCCCCGACTAAGGACATGCATTTACAAAATGTGGTGGGCTTGAACATGTGTACTAGCGTGCAACTCTAAACTATCATGAGACAGTGGTGTGATCGCACAATACAAGATCATACATAGAAAAGCCTGTTAAAAAGGGATTAACTTTTCAGCTTAACATATGAAACCTAACAGATACAGCAGTTACCTATTTGCAGTGCCTTGAAAGCTATTTCGAAGCTAACTATAATTTCAATATCTAAATAATTTTCCAAAATTTATCTATATAATGTGAATCCTTATATTTAATGAAATATTCTATACAGTCAAAAGTAATATCACAAAAAACTCTGAGAAAAATTTAAAACTGACAGTCCCTATAATCAAATGACAAAATCAAAAGCTCAAACACTCCAAAGAAATAGACAACTATATATTATTAAAGAAGTATTTACACCATGGAATTTTAAGTTAAAATAGATCATCGTCAGTGATTGAGAATAAGTTTTATTGCCTAGTCAATATATTAGATACTAGTACTTTAAGCAATATGTCAACTATATTTGGGGTATAATAAAGGTATACATGTCCTTCTGGCAAGGTCCATTGGACCTTGATCCTAAATTCATAGTTCATTGGTTAATGCGAATAGAGAGATGTGGTATGATCTCAAATGATATAACTATTAACCGAAATATCAAGGCAAATGTATAGCCTTCTACAATGATAAAACCTCATACCGTATAGACGGCTATTAAAGGCCCCGATATGTACATATGGAAAAATCAATTGAGAAAACTAGCAGTATTATTTATAACAAAACAAATATGAAGAATATGAACCAACAACTACTGAAGTATAGGCTCATTACAGAATAAAGCGGGGTTAAACTAGTTTCCAGGCGCCAAACCCTCTCCTTACCCGGAACAGTGGTGTAACAGTACAACATAAACTATAGAAATCATTTGAAAAGTACGCAACTCGTCAGATCGATACAAAGCAGAAAGATCGATACAAAGCAGAAAGGAACTTTCCAAAACACAAACGTGGCAACGTATCTTTATTTCCCATAACATAAAAGACATGAACATTTCCTTGCATTAAAAAAATAGTCCTACACAAATGTCTTGGGTGTTTCAATTAAAGCACCATTATTTTTTTTATTTGGTGTTTTATAGAATATTGTATGAAACTTTGTCTGTAGTCCTGGACCGGATAAAAATTTACTCATGCCAAGTATTTACTTGAAACTAGGATAAATTGTGCACATTTTTTGTAAAATGTCAGACATTTAATTGGGGTTGAAAGGGGGAGCAACCAATGGTGGTATTACACCTTGTACATTGCCAAAATTAGGGAGGTGTATAACAATAATATTTAATTTACCCCTGATAACAAAATCAATATTCAAAGATAAAAAATGATAAATTAGTACAAACAAACTTCCAAACCAAATCTTTGTACCTATGGAATATTTTTTTCAAATACTTCGAGAAACTTTTAGATGTTTTAAATGATTGCTAAGTGTGCATGTTCGTTTGTAAAGGTTAATCCTTTTTGTTATGAATTGGTCATCTAGAGTGATCCTTTACAAAGTAGGATTTTTCCCTTCCTAAGACAAGATACTTGTATCTTCGTTGGCCATTCTTTTTAATGAAACAAAGCAATACCAACTCTTTCAATTTGTCTTTAATTTGGAATGTGGAATACTTGTATAAGTGTAGAAAAGTCCAATATTTTAATACTATAACTATTACCCGGAACAGTGGTGTAACAGTACAGCATAAACTATAGAAATCATTTGAAAAGTACGCAACTCGTCAGATCGATACAAAGCAGAAAGGAACTTTCCAAAACCCAAACGTGGCAACGTATCTTTATTTCCCATAACATAAAAGACATGAACATTTCCTTGCATTAAAAAAAATAGTCCTACACAAATGTCTTGGGTGTTTCAATTAAGTTATGCCTTAAACTAAAGGTTAACGATATTTGGTGTATTGAATGATTGTTAGGTGAACAAGTACGTACGGCAATTTTCATCTGACCCTTGACCTCATTTCATAGTTCATCATTCATTAAGCATTCAGTTGCTTCTTAGATACTATAAGACATATGTACACTTATTGGTGTATTGAATGATTGTAATGTGTACAAGTCCATTATGCAGGTTGTATTTGACCATAATACCATTCTCATGGTTCATGTTTATGAGATACTAGAGGCTAAACATATTTGGAAAATGGAATTTTTGTAAGGTGTACAGTCGTCTGTCTGGAAGTGTTTTTTTGATCGTGTCATTTTGAAAAACCATTGAGCAACGCTAAGTTTTCGTCTTTAGGTCTGTTTCCGAGAAATTGTTATCAAATGGTTCATTCATATTTGTTGTATGGACTGAATGTAAAGTGAATTTGACCATTTAGTAAGATTATTTTAGAACTATTTAATCATGGTAATGGCCCGAGAACACAGTTATTTCGTAGTGCACTTCTTTTAGACAATAAATTCAAGTTAAAAAAAATCGAACTTGCTCTTTCTCAAAAAGATTTTTTCAGTGTAGTGTACCACTAGTGGGACAAATATATCAAAATTATAGAACATTCTATCAGCTCTAACTCAAAATATTGACAATTCTGTGTTAAGGGGGTCTAAAATTCAGTTTGACAGCTTCAGACGTACTAAAATTTGACATTTTTGAACTGGACCAAATCACTACTTAAGGATGTACTTAGGTGATCTAAGGTAAAATTAAATAAATCAAGAAATCAAAATTGATACTTAAAGCTGGAAGAGGATTAGTTAAAGATCAAAATAAGCAAAAAATATTGATAGGTCATGGAACTCCTTTTCGAGAAATTTGATTTATAAAATATGGTGGGAAAAGGCTGACTCGAATTTTAACCTTATATTTGTATTGGTATTATTTGGATCTCAAATCAAAGAAAAGAAAATCGAGAATCTGCCTATATTTTGTCAAATGACCTTTTATGGGCTATTAAGTCTTATGTTAAAGACAAATAGGTCTTATGGGGCAAAATATTTTACCTTGAATCGTATGGAAAAACAGCAAGGAGTCCGAACATTTGTCACTTATTCCAAAACCTCACCTAAGTACATCCTTAACATAAAGATTCAACACCCAATATTTTTTAACATGTAATTTCATCACTATTTGAATGCCTTTGTGATGTAGATGTTAGGAAAAATAGATCTCTGTACGGACTTCAATAATTAGCATATCGTATAGTAGGTTATATTTGGCTTGGTAAAATGTTAAACAACTAAAACAAGAGACCAAGAGCTCTCGTTTAATAGAATATAAGCAAATATGAAGGACAACAAACAATACCTACCACTGGAGTATATGCCCCCGACTAAAGAAATATATTTACAAAATGTGGTGAGCTTGAAGATGTGTACTAGCTTGACAGCTATTTCGAAGTCAATTATAATTTCAATATCTAAAAAAATTTCCAAGATTAAACTATATAATGTTAATCCTTATATTTAATGAAATAGTCTATACAGTCAAAATTAAAATCACAAAAAATACTGAACTTCGAGGAAAATTTAAAACAGAACGTCCCTATAATCAAATGGCAAAATCAATAGACAACAATATATAATATTAAAGGAGCATTTACACCAAGGAATCTTAATTAAAATAGATCACAGTCAGTGTTTGCGAATATTTTTTATTGCCTAGTCAATATGTCAGATACTTTAAGCAATATGTCAACTATATTTGGGGTATACATAAAGGTATACATGTTCTTCTGACAAGGTCCAATGGACCTTGATCTTAATTTCATAGTTCTTTGGTTAATGCGAATAAAGAGATGTGGTATGATCGCAAATGATACAACTATCCACCGAAATTCAAGGCAAATGTATGGCCTTCAACAATGTAGACGGCTGTAAAAGGCCCCGACATGAACATATGGAAAAATCAATTTAGAAAACTAACAGTAATATTAATAACAAAACAATTTGCGAAAAACAAATATGACGGACATGAACCAACAATTACTGAAATATAGGCACATTACAGATTACAGCGGGGTAAAACAAGTTTTCAGGCGCCAAACCCTCTACTTACCCGGAACAGTGGTGTAACAGTATAACATAAACTATGAAAAACATTTGAAAAGTACGCAACTCATTGGATCGTTACAAAGCAGAAAGGAACTTTCCAAAACACAAAACGGACGTGGCAACGTATCTTTATTTCCAATAACAAAATAGACATTAACTATAAATCAGAGAGTACTCCCATTTGCTGACAGCTAGATCAAAGCCAATGCTACTTATACAAAAAATCATGTATCTGAGACTAAAGATCAATCAGTACACATCCAACATTCAATGGATTTAATGTTTTAAAAAAGTCGTTAACCGTGGGAGAAAAACATGACTTTGTTGGTGTAAAACCACCAACCATATAACGTCACATCCTGCTGTATACGAAAAAAGTGACATGTTACAAAATTATTCAGCAACACTAAGTGTTCGTCTTTAGGTCTGTTTCTGAAATACTAGAACCAAATGGTTCATGCATATTTGTTGTATGGAGTGAATGAAAAGTGAATTTGACCATCTAGTACGATTATTTTTTTTAAACTATTTGATGTCTTAATGTGGGACAACGTAATTTTACCAATCTGCCTTAATTGTTTTTAGCTCACGATCACCTGACTCAAAGTGGCATGCAATCACTTGGCATCTGTTGTCATATGTTAACTTTTATATGGATCTTTTCTGTACTTATACCAAAAGTCGCAAAATTTATCTTGTTTTTTAAACTTGTCGAAACCGCTTGAATTTGAACATGGAAAAAAAAGGGGGGGGGTTAAGATCATTTCAAATGTTTAAATGGAGATAATCTGACATGAACAAACATTTCCAAAACTCATCTTTTAAGAGGGAGAGTTTTATCTATTTTTTCAATAATTTTACCCTTAATGCATTTTGGTAAAATGAGCAGACAACTTTATAAACTCTAGTAGATAAAATTGTACTTTACAATCATTTATTTGTTCAAATAGTCGTTATTGTCAGTTTCCTTTTTTATAACGATTTCTCCAAATATTGAACTTTTGGTGATCACTATAGTAAATAAAGAAAGAACAGATCTACACATAAGGCGCAAGTCGACTTCTTATAGCCAAAATTAGCGGCAAAATACTAAGTGGACTTGCAAAGCTCAATTATCTAATAGAAACCGACAACACTCTAGCAATTAACTAGATCGATGAAAAACAAACAAGTCTACAAAACACTACTGGAAGACGAAATAATATTAGCCCCACAAAACACTGTATATATGTGATCTTCACTGCTCTGGAAAGGTAAGAAGATCCTGCTCCACAAGTGACACCTGTCATTTATCACTGGTAAGTACTCTTTCGATGACCGAGATTTCATCGATACTGTTGGAATCGAGAACAGAGGATTGTATAGTTGTCACGACAAATGGAATATATCTGTGGTCGTCATGGACATATTCACCATAACAATCAACCAACTCGTGATGGCGTCTGTAAAAGAATTGAAGAGATGACTTTAACTTTACCATTTTTTTCAATAACTTCCTCAAATCAGATTTTGAAAAAAAACTGAATGCATGTGTATACGCATAAACATGCTACATCGATCTTTAAGACACAAATGTTGCTACGCACCAGTTCTACAAGTACCTGAATGAAAATATATTGTTTTGCAGATGAGGTCTTTAACAACGTCGTTTTCAGGCGCGTAGCTACGTTTACGTCAAAACGCCCGGGCGTACACTTGAATTTTGTTGAAAAAATATTTTAATCTATAGAAAATAAAAATAACTTGTTAGAAGCACATCAGCTTTATAATTCTTTCTTCGTTGGCTTGTAATTGCGGATCAAATTGACGAAATTTACTTTCAGTCAAATGGTATCATATCATTTATTTGTTTATTTTCTGTCAAGTCTGAAGCTACTGTGAGTTGTATACTCCCTTCCCTTTTGTTTTAAGCAATCCTTTATCTCTTTAGATTCGTTTTGTGGTTTACAGTTTTGTCGAGCCTGTGACATCCATTTGTTTTTATGACGCCAAAGCGATCCTAAATTTCGTCGGCGGCGTCAATATCTAGGTTTAGTATGTTGAAAAACTTATTTTTAAATAATAATAAATTTGCCAAACCTTTGTGAAATTTTCCGGAAGTTGAACAGAAACTGTTTATGGTTAAAAGAGTAAACTGACTGAGAGCATAATATTGAAGTTAGTTTTCCCGTGTTTTACGGAAAAAAATAACGGGTACTTAAAGTTATAGTGTGGGGTTAAAAAAAAATTACACAACAAATTCATTGTCAAGACTTCATCGAATTAAATGAAACTTCAGCAGATTCCAAGCATTTTATACAATTTTTGTCTGAAGCAAAGTTTGAAAGTAAATTATTTGTTTATTCATTTTTCAGTATTATACTGATAGACTGTATGGCTATTTATAAATTATCAATGCATCAATCTACATAAATTGTCATGAAACTTGGGACGAAACTATATATAGCTAGTACTCCAGATAAAGAAAAAATATGAAAAGAAAATGTTTTTTTTTTTAAAAATCCTGAATTGGACTGATAAATGGATTCACTTTTTGCAGAGGGGGGATCCTTGACAAAAAAAAAAAACAGGGTCCCACAGAACCCTTAACGATATCTAGTATTGCACCTGAACATCTCTGAAGATAAATGTTCATTTACGAAATTTAGAAATAGAAAGGTGATTTTGTTGGTTAATTGCTTTACCCTCACAGCTCTTTTAAAACATATTTTAAAGCTACTGGTTTTGACGTTATCTCTGAATCCAATGACCATTATATTTCAAATTAACTTAATGAATAATTTAACATTACAAATAGCTATAGTATGTTGCTACTGATGAGTTTTAATGACAGGAATGGTATTCATTCTCGACAACTCGTTAGCTTCCGGGGGCCTCGCTCCCTAGATCTAAACCACTACCAGAAATTGTATGACATGGATCGTTTGGGGTTCTCAGACCCCTCGCCAAGGTTCGGGCGTACACGTAAAAATGACCTAGCTACGCCACTGGTTTTTGTGTGTAAGCTACAATACATAAATGAATGATAACGGAATCAGATATTGGCAGTTAGTTTAGAATCTCAACGTATACCCAATGCCACTTACCAAGATAGAAGTTATGAATAATAATAGATTAATTCTATGGTGGATTTTTTTGTTTATTAAACTTCAACCAAAGATGAAAAACTGAAACTTTCTACTTTGTATTATATTGGATAACAAACAAAGTTATATAACTGGATCTTCCGAGTTCTGTAAGAGACATCTTATAAAGCTTGTATCACTTTTATCAATAATCAAAGCCGGGTCTTAAAGATATAGCGAAACCACCAACTCAAAAAGCTGCATGATGTTTATACTTAAATTGAACTTATGCTCATACTTACAATGCATTTTAACCAGTTATTAGACTATTTGGATATTTTTTTACAAATCTACTACGAATTTTAATCGTCAGCGTAAAAAAAAAAGGTGACGAAAGATAGGGACAGTCAAATCTCATAAATCGACAATAAACTGACAATGCCATGGCTAAAAATGAAAAGGACAAACAGACAAACAATAGTACACATAACACAACATAGAAAACTAAAGAATAAAAAACACAAACCCCATTTAAAACTAGGGGTGATCTCAGGTGCTCCGGAAGGGTAAGAAGATCCTGCTCCACATGTGGCACCCGTCGTGTTGCTTATGAGATAACAAATCCGGTAAATAGCCTTATTCGGTAGGTCATATCTAGAAAGGTAAGGGGACTGTAGTTACGACGTAAGGAACATATCCGATATCATTTGTGAAACAGCTATTCCATAACAACGGTCAACCAACTCGTGATGGCGTCTTTAAAATTTACGAAGATATGATTTCAACTTCACCATTTGGAACTCTTGATTTTATAGCTTCCTTGTGAGCAACAACCCTCTATCAAGAAAATCATGATAGGAAATGCAAGCACGGGAATATCGTATCAGTTGGGAGATATATACACCGTATGCAGGTGATGCTGGAATGTTGCTACTTAGAAATGGAAAGTTCACAATTGGAAAGCTGAAATCATCTCTTTTGTCGTAAAGTTTTGTTTTCAATCGACCCTCATTGTCAATTTGTAGATGTAAGTCAAGATATGAGGCCGACTTAACTGTATCTGTTGTATCCTTTATCTCTAGTTCAATAGGATAGATGTATTCGACATAGTCACCAAATTTTGAATTATTTAGTGAAAGAACATCATCTTTATAGCGGAAAGTAGAGTTAAAGGATATTTCTAACTTCTTATCTTTCTTCCTATGAAGTCAGCCTCATAATAATAAAGAAACAAGTCGTCAAGAAGAGGGGCACAATTCGTTCCCATTGGAATGCCGCTAGTCTGTTGAAAAACACGTCCTTCGAACCTAAAAAATATGTTTTCAATCAAGAAATCAAGCATCTTGATAATGTCAGTTTCAGGGAATTTTTTGTTTGAATCAGAGTGATCCTTTACAAAGTAGGATTTTTCCCTTCCTAAGACAAATACTTGTATCTTCGTTGGCCATTCTTTTTAATGAAACAAAGCAATACCAACTCTTTCAATTTGTCTTTAATTTGGAATGTGGAATACTTGTATAAGTGTAGAAAAGTCCAATGTTTTAATACTATAACAAGATGAAAGAGAGTTCGATTCTATGTACTCTAAAAGATCTATGGAATTTTTAAGTATCCACATCTGATTCACGACACCTCTAGAATAGGCAGTTTCACAATAACTTTGAAGCTCGTCTTTGATTGCTGATAAGATAGATGTTAATAATTTAGAAAGAGGTTTCCTGGAGCACTTGGAAGACCCAGCAATATACCGTTGTTTGTTATAATACTTATGCAGTTTAGGTATCCAATACAGTGATGGAAGATCCAGTTGATCATCTTTGGTTGAAATTCCAAAGGAACATAAAACAGACTTATGATTATCCAGGATGTCCTCTTTGGTAAGTGTCGTGAGGGTATATGTTGGGTTTCCAAGTGAATTGTCAATACCAATTCGTTTATCAAGCAGTTAATGTAATGAGTTTTACACACAAAAACGATGTTGTTTGGGGCTCTATCTGCGGGAACAACAACATATTTGTCATGAAGATAGGATAAGTGTCTACGTCTTCCTTCTCACGCATAATCCTCGACTGAATCCATCAAATTTTTAAAGTTGTATTCCCAATTGATGGATTTCGTCTCACGATATTTTGGACCTTTCGATAACACATTTCTTAGGGAAGTGTTATTAACAATGTTGAGGTCACCGGTAATAACGTGGCCAGCCGAATTATATGTGAATTGGGAACTAGCACAAGTGCATTCAGGAGGTTCAGACTTGAAGTCGTCAATACTGAGATCCTGCAAGGAATGTTTCTCCATTAACTTTTAATTATGTATCGATTATGTCATATATATGAACATGGTGGATACCGACCTGACATAAGGTTCATAAAATATCGAGATCACTAAAGCAAATAAACCCAACATAGATATCAGGATTTAAATTTTGTATTTGCGCCATAATTGTTTAGCTGGCGATTGCAAGCGAAAATCTATATTTATTTTTATAGTATAATGAAAAATCTTACCTGCACGAAATACGAATTGTTTTCTATTTAAGATGTTCTCCGTCGAAACTCAAACTAATAACAATTCTATAAATTGTTCTTTATTTTTTTTTATAATGTTGCAGTATTATGTCAAAAGAATTGTGCATTTTCCATGGGGTTTACATCCCGAGGATCAGAATAGTTAAATAAGCTTTCCAAAAATTCATCCCCAAATCAATTTCGTAGAAAGTATAATATGTATACACTGCATATGAGAAGGACAGAATTTTTGAATATTTTTATTAAAAAGATAAACTTGTCCAGAATATGCACATCCTCCAGGTTATTTTTACTTGGAATACACTATACAATATAACATAATAAAATATTGGTCAACAAGACGTGTTGTGACAAAAATAGAAATATTTGATAATAATACAAATCAATAAACTTTGGAAAAATTACAGCTACATTTTTTTCTGTTATTCATTTTAATAACGTACCCCAATATTTAGTAATAATAGAACTGTATTATGATGGATATGAGATGCCAACTTCTTGTAGCTGTAATTTTTCCAAAGTTTATTGATTTGTATTTTTATCAAATATTTTTATTTTTGTCACAACACGTCTTGTTGACCAACTATATTTACAACGTACCTGGTAATATTTTTCTAAAATGAAAAAAAAATAAATCTGGTAATACCAGTAGCTGAAGTTATCTTGGAATTATTAAGTGATGTTGTATACTTCAGAAAAGAATAGTTTATTTAACTTGCGAACCTTTTGATTTTATAAATTCATGTGTATATAGCTGTACATATATTAAATAATAATTTCGGATAAGTGTCAATAAGTTGTTTACGCACTATCCTCTTCCTTTGTTTTAATTTTATGTTCTAATGGAAAAGAAAACCACAACTGTATGAATATTATGATTACTAATGATACGCGGGTTTTAACTTAAATTTGTATTGGTCTTTTATCAAGTTGATAAAAAAAAACTAAAACAATTTTCTCTTTGTTTGTCCTTTAAAACACGATGACCTGGTTATAGTCCTACCTATGTTTAATTTTTAACTGATAAAATATGAAGATTTAAATATATCCAGTATTCATTTGGAAATATTTTGACGCCTACACTTATATATACTTATATATTTGAATTATCTCCCCATATTCGAGCCTATATTACAATTGTAACTACGAATTTGACTATTCACAAGGAAACGAATAAAAATTACTTTATGATTAAGCGATTGAAATATTTGTGAATAAATGTTCAATAAGAATTTGTTTTGTTTTGTCGTAGTTTTATTAAATTGTTTACGTGTGTTCATATTAATTTTTAATTTATCAACTTTAGTATTGACAGAATTTAAGCTTGTATTTGTGGGGATCGAAGGTTTATAATACACCTTATCGCTATTCCCGGCTGACCCGTCCGCTTGAACTTTTGACGTCAACAACAATCACTTTTCCATTGTGGCGTCAGACATTTTGTTTTATGACGTCAAAATTTTACGGGAACCTGTGTGATTTCCAGCAATGGCGGACAAATAGCGATAAGGTGTATTAAGGACAATACTAAAGTTGATAAGTGAAAAATTAATATAAACACATGTAAACAATTTAATAAATCTACGACAAAGCTTTTAAACTTATTTATTTAAAATCACATTCATAGAGTAAACCTACTAAAGTTTTAGCAATATGGAATAACTACAGTTATTGTGTTCAGTGATTTTTTTGTATTTTTATAAAACTAAACGAGGATTTTGTATCAAATCAATTCGAATAAACTTTTATAATGATTATGATAAGTTAGATTTATTAATCACAGTATAAATACTATCAATAAAAAAATGAAATAAATAAAGATATATTTTAATTTGATATCATTTGGTCGATACCTCGGCTGGACAACAAGCGGTTTAAGCCGGTTTTTCGGTCGTTGAACCGGAAACAGTTGGGCGCCATATTGTTATCTTGAATGTAACTTGCAAATGACTAAATATTTATTTGTTTTGAACGAGGTTTTGTTTCAAACGTTTTATAAAGGAGAATTAAATAATTGAATACAAATATATCTCAAAGTCCACATGCTTGTGATATTATAAGGAAAACAAATGGCGTCATGACACAAAAAACAAATCACAATCATCCAATACATTTCAAAATTCAACACTTGGATAAAGCAAACTTTGTTTTTTCATTTTTACAATTCTGAAATAAGTGTTTTCTCATATCGAAACATTAATGGTAAGTTCTCACGAATAAGTATAAATGAAAGGATATGTGGAGTTCAATTTTTCATTATTTTCTTTTTTTCTAAATTATTATGTTCGCTCATGCGCCCTTATATATAATGATAATTGACCTCGATGTGATCAGATACTACATTTTATCATGTTTTGTTTAAGCATTGTATGTAGATTGTCCGGGACAATTTTTTGAAAATGATGGTTTGCGAAAGCATCGTACGCCCAGTAGTCAGTATTTAGGTATTGCATGATTAATATAATAATTTTGTTCTCCGTTAAACTTAGGTTCAAACACAACATTAGAAGAATATGCACCATCTTCATAACACTATTTTTTATATTCAATTAACGATATTTTGCATATATCATCGTATATCTTTTTACATTAATTTATATACGTCTTATTTACATAGCGTCATAAACATTTTCCTAGTAACTGTCATTTGTTGATGAAACTGTTACAAGAAATAGTGGTATAACTAATACACGGAAAGAAATAATTGAGGGAAAATAATTTTATCTTATTGATTTACATGTCATTTTGTTATCAAAATTTTCGTCTCATTTTTAGGTGCGAGTTGTTCCATCACAAAATTAGATTAGTTGTAACTGTGTGATAACTGTATGGATTGGGAGTACAAGACCATTTAGTCAGAGATTACTCTGACGTCCAACGGATGTTTTGCCAGACAAGCTGGGGCCGTGGGACGTCAGAGCTCGTCCCATATCGAAAAGTGGATATTTGCCCACCCAAAATAGATGCGCTGCTTCGTCGCTTCTGGTGCCGATTGAGGGCCTTGGAATTATATAAATCGGGCATCAATCTGTTCATTTTTCATTTATCTCTTCATTTATGTAAGTTTCACCTACCTGCCAACCTTTATTTTTCCGTATTTTAACAGTTTCTACAGAGACCCATCGATTTATGAATTTTGACTTTCACTTTCAAATGGACGTCAAGTTACGAGAGAGTTCGTGGTCTCGAGACTCAAAACCAATAACCGATATTGTTGTTATAGGGAATAATAAATTCCCGATTGACTTATTGTTTAGGCGAATATAATTTATCATACGGAGCAAACATTTATTCAAAGGAATAATTAAAAAAAAGTTTTAGAAATAACCAAATTTCTACTTTTGGCATGTGATCTGTGATACATACATAGTTGAAAAACGAATGTAAAAAGCAAAATGATCCGAGACAAAACATGCTTATAGATATTTTTAATCTTAAACGAAATGTGTTTTTGTAGGACAATAACAATAAAAGAATGAGAAAGGCAGCCATTTTATTATAGTATATTTGTGTTGTTAACTGCTGTCGTTTGTAATTCAGTGGATAAATTGGAAATACATACAATGCTGCATATTGTAAAATGATTCGATTAAATTTAGATAAATCATATAATAACACACTATGGAGCTTTTCATTTGATTGACGTTGTTTACCTTGAAATTTCAAATAGTGTTAACAACAGGATTATCTATTTAATTCAATGTCGTTGTAATCAACACTGTATGTTTTGATGAATTAAAATGACATGCAGTTAATGTCCTATTTGGTTGCAAAAACTCTAGTTATGGTCAATTTTGTTCTCCCAATCAAATCTTTCGTTGACCCTTCTTGAGAAAAAAAAAACCTACAAATTTCTCTTTATTCCCAAATATATAATCTTTTCATTTAAATCCCGGTGACGCATCCATATCTTGTTGACTTTAGCTGTATTTGGTTATACTTAATATATGTTTTTCGCAATTTAGACATTTCTAGCTTACAAATGTTTAAGGTTGTAACATTCCTGATCAAGGTAGAAATGTCTTTTAAAGATCTCTTATATTTGACAGTCGTGCGTTTCGACCCACCAGTAACGCTTGAATATGGTTAGAATGCCAAATCAAGTATTCAATAGCATTCAACAGAATATTCCAAGAATTTTAATGAAATTCAAAAAAGGCAATCTATGTCTGAAATGGAAAAATCTAAGTATTTTGTAGAATTAAATGTCCTATAGAGGTAATTAGCAGAAAAGGAGCAATTCAATGATATTTCATGTCTATTTTAAAGGGAGGATTACCGGGCTATCAATAGCCTCGACATAATACGTCCATTAACAGTCGTCTCCCAGTTGTCATGTTTCGTGCTGACATGCATTATCATTGATTTTAAACTGCTCAACTATACAAAACACTGAGGGGTTTCTATCCTTGCAGTATCAATTCCCTACATCATTTTAGGCAAAAATAATCAGAAAAATATACAGGATATGACAATTACAAGAATATCTTGGTAATATTCTGACTTAGTCTAACATCTCAAAATGGTTGACAATTAGTGTTCGATTAGATCATGAATTTACAACAGCAAAATTGATGTGAATTTTTCATTTTCATATCTTTGCAGAAACATTCTAGTAAATAAAATTGAGAAAGGAAATGGGGAATGTGTCAAAGCGACAACAACCCGACCATAGAGCAGACAACAGCCGAAGGCCACCAATAGGTCGTCAATGTAGCGAGAATTCCCGCACCCGTAGGTGTCCTTCAGCTGGACCCTAAAAATATGTATACTAGTACAGTGATAATGGACGTCATACTAAACTCCGAATTATACACAAGAGACTAAAATTAAAAATCATACAAGACTACCAAAGGCCAGAGGCTCCTGACTTGGGACAGGCGCAAAATTGCGGCGGGGTTAAACATGTTTATGATATCTCAACCCTCCCCCTATACCTCTAGCCAGTGTAGAAAAGTAAACGCATACCAATACGCACATTAAAATTCAGTTCAAGTGAAGTCCGAGTCCGATGTCAAAAGATGTAACAAAAGAAAATAAATAAAATGACAATAATACATAAATAACAACAGACTACTAGCAGTTAACTGACATGCCAGCTCCAGACCTCAATTAAACTGATTGAAAGATTATGTCTTCATCATATGAATATCAGGCACAATCCCTCCCGTTAGGGGTTTTGTATCATACTATCATAAAATATATGAGAAGAACATAACCCGTGTCATACCAATAAAAAAAAATATTTTTAACTGCATTTTTTTTTTAGTAAAAACTGTATATGCAATAGATTTAGGATGCAATATTCCAGAGCTTGCGTTTTCTATTAGTATTTTAATAAATAACTGGTTATTGCTAATAAGGAAGCTTTTTGACTATTTTTTCTTACTTCAAGATATCTCATAAACTTTATAAAAAATCTTCTATAGTTCATAAGATATCTCATATAATTTTCTTTATAATAAATCATATAAATTATATAAGATATGTTATATAAAAATTATTTATAAGATATTTCTAATGTTATATGATATCTTATAACATATATAAGATATCTTATATCACATTAGAGATATCTTATATCACATTCGAGAAATCTTATATCTCATTAGAGATATCTTATATCACATTTGAGATATCTTATATCATATATAGATATCTCAAACAATACATGATATATCTTATAAAAAATGACATTATATTAGATATCTTATATATTAAAGTAGATATCTAATATAATATAGGATATATCTTGAAATTCGAATAAATAGTAAAACGGCTTGCCATAATTTATCTGGTTTAGACACATATACACGCGAAAATTATTTAAATTAAATGATCTCATCTATGTGAAAAATAATATGAAATTTCTTTAGCTATGAAAAAGATCAATAATTGAGGTAATATGTAATGAATTGAACCTATTGAATTTGATATTCCTTCTGGTTTATGAGAACAAAGCATTCGTTTTATCTATGTTTATCTATTTGTCGATGATATTAGATTGATAATGAATATACTTTGTTAAGGGTAAATATTTTGTTTAAATTCATTTAAATCATGTGAAAGGTCATTCGTCATATGAACACTCCAATAGGAAAATCTTCTGTTATTATAAGAGCTTTAATATATTTAAGCCGTGTTCAATCAGAACTGTTTTCAAGCATGACTATTCGACTTAATTACCCACACGACAGTGCCATGTGCTGATTTTAATTGCACATTATGATACATAATATCATGTCGACAAAATATAGTCAGTGATTTATAATAACTACTGAAATTAAAACATTAAAAGTAACATTAAATACATTCGCATAAGAAAGATAAAAATTTAACTGGGAAAACATGTCTTATCGAGTCGGCAAAACTTTTAGAAATCTTTGGTCCTTAATGCTCTTCAACTTCGTACTTTATTTGGCCTTTTTAACTTTTTTGGATTCGAGCGTCACTGATGAGTCTTTTGTAGACGAAACGCGCGTCTAATGTATATACAAAATTTAGTCCTGGTATCTAGGATGAGTTTATCTACTATTCGCATTTAGCACGGATACATATGACATATTATTTTTTAAAATATATTAAGAAATATACAAACTTCATTTAAATATTTTGGAAAATATCAATAAAATTGTGGCAAAAAAACTCTCAGTCTTGGTAATAGTACAACCTTTAGTCTTTAAAATCATACTTTGTTGTCTTGTTAATTTTTTTACTCACTACGCATCGGTAGTCAATGTTGTTCTGTTTTCCCCTTCTCAAATGTAGTCATAGTGGTAAAACACGCTGTACTAATTGTCAGACCACTTACGTTTAAAATAATTTTCATCGGCATTAATAAGGCTTGAATTTTATTTAAATACTGTAATGGATGTGGAATATGTTAGCACACACGAATAAAAATAAAACATACATTTTATGAGAAACGAAATCATTTTAGAGAAAAAAAAATATGTTTAATAATAACATAATTGTGTGTTCTTTAAACCATGCATAACTCGTTCTTGATTGGTACATGTATGTACAGAGTGAACAGTTCATATGAAAAGGTCGAAAAGAAATCAACAAAAACTGCATGTATATATATGTGTAACATATATTTGTAGCTTAATTAAAGAGAAGTGGATGTTTTAAAACTGCATTTGAGGTATTTGCTTTAAAATAATATTTTGAAATAAAGGGTTTTGTTGACGCACATTTAAATGCATTCCTTAAAAGACAGTTAGAGATGCTGATTGGTATCATGGTATGATGCTGTGACTTGTGCAAATCATTAAAGCAGTGTTGTTATTTAAAATGCATTCTTTAATTCGATGTATGGTACTTGTACATGAATTTAGTTAGTATTTAATTTACCTACCTTAATATGTAGTTATTATTTATTAACAAAGTAAAGGATATTGATGTAACTTTCTTGTAGTAGTTGTCATCTTAGGTAAATATTTTGTTGTACATTTTATCACAACCAACTGTTCATCAAAGCTCCTGGCTTGTGAAGTCATTACCTTCTTATAACCACTTGAGTGTTCTTGTTCCTTTCAATAAAAACATAAAGATTTTTTATTAGGATCTGTTTGTTAAGAATCAGTAGTACATTATACCAGCAAACACATTTCATATCTATTTTTTGAATATGTATGCTCATTTTTTTGTTTTTATATTCTTGCATAATTGCTCGTGTTTTCTCTTTTGTCAGAAATTAAAGATTTATTTCTCTTATCAATAACCAGCAAGTAGTTCGTCTTTCTCTTTCAGCATGACTATTCTTATTTCTCTGCAAATGTCTGTCTATTATACCTCTCCTATAAAATGTTCAGAGAAATCTTATACATAAAAGGTTTTGTTCTAATGCGCTGTAAAATGTCTTGTACCAAGTCAAGAAAATTGCCATTGTTATTTTATAGTTCGTTTCTGTGAGTATTACATTTTGATGTTATGTTTCTGTTGTGTCGTTGTTCTCTCGTATATTTGATGCGTTTCCCTCAGTTTTTGTTTGTAACCCGGATTTGTTGTTTTTTTCTCTATCGATTTATGAGTTTCGAACAGCGGTATACAACTATTGCCTTTATTTAAATCAGTGTACATGCATGGTTAGCGCTGCGCCATTTATAATGTATTCAAACCCATCACATTCAGTATGTACCTGTCCGAGATAAGAAGTCTATAGGTCAGTAGTTGTCTTTGGTTTCTATTGGTCTAATCATAGCCAGTTTAGATCTTGTTGATGGTTGGATTTTGCTGATGGGTGAAGGCTATACGAGACTTATTTTACCTTAATAAAATTATTATCAATGATCCATTCTCCTAAGTATACACACACAGTTGCTATATAAACAATACCATCTGCAAAATACCAAAGACGTATTCACAGTGATGTACTTATAAGTAAGTTTTATAAATACATATTAAGTTAATTATAAAATAAAAGAATATGTAAGGTTTTAATACAATAATATACAACAAATGCAGGCTAAAATGCTCATTAAGAATACTTTGATATACTTTGAAATCAGTATGTAGCCTAACAAGTTAAATGAGTTGTACGATATTTTTAGGGGGAGGGGACGCTCATTAGTTTACTCATTATATATTGTTGACTTGTGATGGTCTTTTGATAATTTTCGTTTATTTAGTCAGGCAACTAATAAGTTAGGAATGCTGCATTGACATCTTCTATTTCTGTTTAATAGGGTTGTTTGTATAATATAATTCAAACCGGTAACTTGTATTTGCTATATTCTAATTATCAGTTCTAATTATATAAGTGAACACTTCAGATGGACATTTTACCTTCGAAAACAAGAAGATATAGTTAGTATAAAGGATGATTTTTATGTCGTTTCATAGAATATGAAAGATTAGAATATGTTTGTACTTGCAATAAGTTTATAGGTTTATTAAAACAACCCTTCTTTCCAAATGAATAGCCAACTGATTTGTACATTCGAAAATGTTCCTGTCTATCATAACAACTCACCTTATTTAAATACATGTTTAAATGTTTTATACCTTAATTCAAATGTGTTTTGTAGGTTTTGATAGATGTCATTAACCCTTGACAATGAAATAAAGTATCGAAGAGATTGTTTATTAATGTAGTTGCAGGCTGTCCTTTTCATATCATACTACTTGTCCATCTATCCAACTTCGTAATGTAGTTCATATATACACAACATTGAAATGAGCACAATGTAGAGGCAAAATGTTTACACTCTAGCAAATGACTCATCTCAGTGGAAATGCAAAATTTCTATTCTAATTTGACATGATACATTCCACAATCTAAAAAGAAGAAAAAGAGATTTAAATCAAATAATAGATTCATTAAATGATATGTATTCCATCTGATTATATTAAACATAGCTTAGTTTTCTAGTTTTGTGAATTGTGCTACATGTATTTACAATTGTAGGGTTGTTGGACCTGTTCCTTCAGTAAGCAAGCTCAAATAGAACATTACTTTGAAAGCATCTTATATATAACAGTTGATCTTGTGTTTACATCAGTATCACAAATTCTCATTAAAATTGACACATAGAAGGAAGTATACAGCTTTCGCCAAATTAATATGTTAATCTCAAAATCATCTAAAACTGTAAAGTTGAAAATAAAGTTAAACAGAATATATGAAAAAATCTGCTATACCAACCAAATATGAAAAACAGAATAAAAACAATACAAATAAAGACATAAGACAGCTACTAGCGATGGGCATTTCTAGGGACAGGCACTTTTATATTTACTTGGGTTTAACATATTTTTTTCTGTTCAATCTCTTTCTGTTTCAGTAAATTATTACCTTTGACTTTTCTTTGAAATCCCTTTTGCCATATACTTCCATGAAATTCAAGTTATATCAGTCTACTAATGAACAGATTATTTAACAAAACCATACCGGCATCACTAATAAAATGTCATTTAATTCAACTGTCATACTATTGAGAGGTTTATCTTGTTTTTATACCAGGTTTAAACCATTTTCATCATCGGAAAAATGCCTGTACCTAGTCAGGAATATGGCAGTTGCTATCTATTCTTATTTGTTCGAGATTTTGATTTTGCAATTTGACTTTTTGTAATCGAATTTTCCTCGGAATTTATTATTTTTGTGATTTTACTTCATACCATCATAGGTGAGCTAGTTCCTGAGCAGATGATAGATATCTCATACAAAAGACCGGTTTTTTTTTGTTATAGAGTTCGATTTCAATAACATTACCAGTACCACTCGGTTCGATCAAGTTGAGAGGCAAAATCGCTCGAAAAGGGTTTTTTTTTAAAACCAAGTCTTTTATGGGCTTGTTTCCTGGTTCCTTGTCAAGTATCATGTCTGACTGGTTTCCCTTTTTCTGTGCAAACGCATGGGGAGAGGCTAATACAACATTTTTGTCTGATTGGTTGATATTCAACCTATTTTTTATGCAAAAAATGTAAACTGTAATTCTAATCATATATATGCAGAGGACATTGAAAACAAAGTTTACGTCAATTAAGAAGACAAGGATTAGAAAACAATGATGCGGTACTACTGTTTCCGGTTAAAATGATACTATTTACAATGACCTAAAAAAAGATAATTCCAAAATTCAGCATCTTATTTAGTTATGGTAAGTGTCATAAATATTTGCTAAAATGAGTATTCTTTGTACCATTCAAAAACTTTATTAAGTTCATGCTTGCTTTATCAAAGTGGTGAATTTTGAAATGTAATGGTTGACTATGATTAGTCTTTTGTGTAACACGCCCTTTGTTCTTTATGATAACCTAAACATGTTGACATGTAGATATGTTTTTATTTGATAATTTTTTTTCCTTTATAAAACGTTTGTGAGAAAAACTCGTTCAATAAGACAAATTACTAGTTAGTGTTGTTCAAGTCATATTCAAGATGACCATATTGCGTTCATTTGTTTTCGGTTCAAAAAACGAAACCTCGAAAATTCACCATTTATTTAGTAATGGTAATTGTAATAACACTTGCAATTAATTATTATTGTTTTGTAGCATTAAAACAATCTTAGGTTCAGACTTGATTCATGCAAGTGTTGAATGATGAAATGCGTTTGTCTCATTTTTTTAGGTGTGAAAACAATGCCATTTTTATTAGTTTAATTCCATACACAAGCTGACCTCTTCATATGCGAAAAATATAACAATCTGGTTTTTTTGTAAACCACTTGCTTAAAATATAATTTTTATAAAGCTTTTTTCTTATTACAAATGTATAATACATTTTCTGTTTGATGGTAACTAATCGTCACACCCTTATAAATAATGACACTTGCACTACCTATTCATTTGTCAATATGTCTCAGACAGGAATCAAATATCTATTTGTTTTTTCAAAAACAATAGTTGGACAATCTACTCCTTTAAGAAATCATTATAAAAAACTAGTATCATATCATATCGAGGAACCATCATTTATAAGAGCGCATGAGCGAACATAATTTTTTAAGAAAGAGAAAACAATAATTAAAAAATTGAAGTCAACATATCTTTTCATTTCTACAAATGCATTCGATAAGTACTTACCATTAATGTTTCGATATGAAAAAGCAAACACTTATTTCACAATTATTGTAAAATTGAAAACAAAGTTTTCTTTCTTCCATAATGTTAAAATTGTTCTTAATTATAGACATTCGGACCCAACTAATACAAGCTTTAATTCTATCAATAATAAAGTTGTTAGGTAAAAATTCAATATAAAAATACGTAAACAATTTAATCAATCTACGACATAAATTATTAACCTATCCTTGTTCAGATAGTATGTATGTTTCAGCATGCAAAATTACCGTATTGATAAAGTTTGCTTATAGTTATATATGTGTTCTATTTTTTAAACTAGATGATATGTCGATAGTTATTGGACTTTACGTTGGGGATTTTTGTGTTGTTTATATTACAGGAGAATTTTGCATCAAATCAATTCTATTAAACTTTTATTATGATTATTATAAGTTACATTTATTATTCACAGTATGAATACAAATATTAATGTTTATTTCAGAATAAACCACGAGGTTTTTTTCTAATTTGATAACATATGGACTGGACAACTGCTGATTTCCGCGGATATCATTCACTCCGTAGTCAGTATTTTGGTACTGCATGAATAATACGATAATTTTGTTTTCCGTTGAACTTAGGTTCAAATTCCCTCATACAAACACAACATAAGAAACGTGTGAACTTTTAACAACCTTTGTGTCAAAATATTTTCTCATTTTTAAAGGTTTTTTAAACATGCTTGGATTATATATGTTTGGTTTCAGGTAGAAATCATGAAAAATTTTATAAATTAATTAAAATTTTAAATTTCTTCTACAGTTATAACTAAACACCATTTATATAACAATATCTTTCATATTCGAAAAACATTGTTATATGCCATCGTATATCTTTTTGACATTATTCTATAAATGTCTTATGTCACAGCGGCATTAATATTTTCTTTCACAAGTTTACCGTTATGGAATAACCGTATTGCAGATGATATCGGGTATGTTCCTTATGTCGTAAATACAATACATTTCACATTTTATGATTGTGACATTACGGAATTAGACTTTAACCGGATTTGTAATAACAGAAGCAACACTACGGGTGCCACATGTATAGCAGGATCTGCTTACCCTTCCGGAGCACCGGAGATCAACCCTAGTTTTTTGTTGGGTTCGTGTTGCTTAGTCTTTAGTTTCCTATGTTTTGTATTCTGTACTTTAATTTGTCTGTTTGTCTTTTTATTTTTAGCCATGGCGTTGTGATCAGTTTGTTAAAATATATGAGTTTGACTATCCCTCTGTATCTTTTGTCTCTCTTTTAATGTTATTTATTGATTGAACTTTCTACAAGAAATAGTGTTATACCTAATACAGGGAAAGACATTATTAAGGGATGAACATTTTGTCTAATGAACTAACATGTCATTTTGTTATCAACAATTTCTTCTCTTTTTAGGTGCGAGTTGTTCCTTCACGACATTGGATTAGTTGCAACTGTGTGATTACTGTATGTCTTGGGACTACAAGATCATTCAGAATTATTTCTAACAGAAGATGCCGAATCCACAGACTGCAGAGTATTAGGCTTGGGAATACTCGCTGCAGTATCCGACTCGGCTCTACACGACCAGTTATTCGTTTGGGGAACACAAGACCCATAACCGATATTGTTGTTATTGGAAATTATGAATTTCCGATTGAGTTACTGTTTAGAAGAGCATAATTTATCTTACGGAGCAAACATGTATTCGAAAGAAATATTGAAAAAAAGTTTTAGAAATAACCGATGGTTCTACTGTTGACATGTGTTCTGTGATATATACATAGTTGAAAAGGGAATGTCAAAAGCAAAATGATCCGGGACAGAAGATACTTATTAACTTTTTCATTCTTAAACGGACCGTGTTTTTGTGGGACAATAGCAAAAACAGAATGAGAAGGGCAATGATTTCGTAATAGTATATCTGTGTCGTTAACTGCTGTTTTTTTTGTAATCCAGCGTAAAAATTGGAAATGCATTTATATACAACGCTGCATGTTGTAAGCTGATTGAATTAAGCTTAAATAAATCATATAATAACAAACTAAGAAGCTTTACATTTGATGAACGTTATTAACGTTGAAATTTGAATAGTGTTTACAAGCGAATCATATATTTCATTCAATGTCGTTGTAATTAGCACTGTGTGGTTTTATGAAATAAAAATGACACAAAGTTGACGTCCTATTCAGTTGCAACCATTCTTCTAGTAATGGCCAATTTTGTTTTCCCGATCAAATCTATATCTATCGTTGACCTTTTTTTTAAGAAAGAAGTGTTTAACTCTTTATTCCAAAATATATGATATTCTTCCTGATATATCAAAGTAACGCATGCATATTTTATTGACTTTATCATGATTTGGTTATACTTAATATGATACTCGCAAATTATACATCTCTGGCTTACAAATTTTTAAGGTTGTAACATTTTTGATCAAGGTAGAAACGTTCTATAAACATCTCTTATATTTTGGTATGGCAGTCGTGCGTTTTCTCTACGAATGACCCACCAGTAACGCTTGAACCAATTCGTTACGAAGGCCAGATCAAGTACTAATTTTAATGAAATTCAACTAAGGCAATCTATGTCTGGAATGGAAAAATCTTAGTGTTTTGTAATATTCAATATTCTATAAAAGTAATTAACAGAAAATGAGCAATTCAATGATATTTCATGCCTACATTAAAGTGAGGATTACCGGGCTATGCTTAATTTCGACAGAATTCGTTCCTTAACAGTCGTCTCCCAGTTGTCATGTTTTATGCCGACAGGAATGATCATTGATTATAAAATGATCAACTATACAAAACACTAAGGATTTTCTATCCATGCAGTATTAATTTTCTCAGCCATATTAGGTGCAAATAAACAAAAAAAAAACAGAATATGATGTAACAAGAATACCTGATTTATATACTGACTAACATCTCAAAAATGGTTGACAATTAGCGTTCGATTAATGAATTTACAACAGCAAAACTTGCTGTGAAATTTTCATTGTATGTCCTTGATGCAATATTCTAGTAAAATGTGTATATGCTGCAATATTCCATGGCATACGGGATTTTAAATGATAATCGGTTCTTGCTTACAAGGAACTTATTGAACCAACCATTTTGATATTCATTAATGGTAAAATTAAAAACATCTCTACAAAACGTTACGAACGTCATCGTAGTCTACTTAAAGGTTGTATAGAGGATGACCGTGGATATCTTTATCATGTTGCAGCCACAACCGCGTCACAATTTCCTTTGTTTTTAATTATCATAAGAAACAATGGGTGTCCCCTTTAAAGCAAAAGCTTAACTGATTCATAATTCATCTCACTTTCATGTGATTCGCTTTGCTTAATCTTAAGCGTTATTCGCAGTGTTTGTGGTTGTGTTTTTCCTTTTGGTCTAGTGTTTCTTGTATTTTCTCTCCTTTTCGGGTTTGTTTGTCATTTTAGTAGCTCCCTTAACTTATATTATATTTCCCAAGCATTTAAATGTTAAATGTTATGTTCTATTACGTCTTTATTTGTTAATGTTTAGTTTAAACAATATTTTTTGTTAAGGTTTATAACAATACTTGTTTTAAGTAGGATTTCCACCTATTTTTTTAACTACTCCAAACATATTATTCTTACTAAAGCACTATGAATTTGCCTAAACTATTTTCAAATTAACCAATATATTGGGAAATATTTGTTTATTTGAATCATACTAAAAATCCACCATCAATATTTGGATCTATATACACATGTATAAAGATTGGAAATTAAATCGGAGCATTTAACTGATGTAGACACATTAACACACTATTTTTTAATTAAATTATATGATCATATCGACGTATAAATATAAATATCCTTTAGTCATGCAAAAGATTAATAATGGAGGTAATATGTAATGAATTCAACCAATCGCATTTGATTTTCCTTCTGGTTTATGAGAACAAAGCATGTCAATGTATCGATGTTTATCTTTTTGTTGATTATATCGGATTCATAATGAATATACCTTGTTTAGTGTAAATATTTTGTTTAAAATTATTTAAATTAGGTGAATAGTTTATTTGTCATATGAAAACTTCAATAGGAAAATGTTCTGTTAGTAACTTTTTCAAGCATGACTATTCGACTTAATTATACTAGAATGTTGACAAATTGCCAAATGATATTGATAATCTCTGCTAGTGTTCCCAATCTTACAATATAAACAGAAAAATCAAGTGTAGTAGATCAATAATCAAATTAAAAATTGTGGAAATTAACTATAAAAATCTGTTTTCCTTGTGTGCAACCCACCTCAAGTACAAGAGTAGCAGTCTTTTATATCTATTCTATAATATGCATATAACATTGTTATAAGTAATATACTTTGTACTTTGAGTTTGATTGTACTGGTAGAAGAGGTAAGCAGTGGAATTGCTTGACATATATCCTTTCGTCAAATATGAATAAATATACATGTTTGTACTTTATTATCCGTCTACCCTTGAAGAAAATGACGTTTGTGTTTTATTTTCTATGAATGCCCTACTTTTTTGTTAATAATACGTGTTAAAAGGAACACACTATGAAGTTTTCCTTTTTTTGAAATATGGAAACTTGTCTTTGAAAAAAAGAGGTTGGATTATATTAAAGGGATAATTCGCGAATTTTCACTTTTCATCTTATTTTGTTCATAATACCATAAAAAACATATTCACCAAGTTTTATTTTGATATGAAATCTAATAAAGGAGAAAATTGGGAATTATTAATTTTATTTCTTGAAACTTCCTGACTTATGTGACGTAGTTTAAGTCTTTGATGCATGCCGGGAGTGAAAATATCTCATTTAAGTCTTGTTCGTTAACCATCTAATAACGCCATTTAAAGCGCATCGACGACTTTTGGTGTAGCTATTAACCAACGAAAAATAAGTGATAACCATGCAACTTTTAAAATTAGATCGTGTGGATATTTTAAATCGAATTTTGATAATAAAATTAATTCATACAAGAGAACATTTTTATGATTTTTTCTACAAATACTTTAAACAAACATATGAAATTGACATGATCAATAGTATAATAAAAATACACGTTAGTATTTTGACCTTTTTGCTTCATTCCAGCAAACATTTTCACTTGCTTGTACGGTGGAAATAAAATGTGTATTGTTTTGTGACACCTAAAGAATGTTGAGTGCGTCGGTTAACTCAAGGTAATTAAAGGATTAGCATTATGTAATTCTAATCCTTTGATCCTCATTCAGTGAAATCTAGGCGTCACGGTTTACTGGCTTGAAGGTGTGAACATCATTTCGTATGAATTGAAAACGGGAGTCAGTCAAAGTTTTAGACACAGAAATCAAGGACTTATATAGACGTCCCTGCAGAAATGTAAAAAAAAAGTTAATTAATTAACGGGAATAATAAGGTCGCACAATAACTGGATAGCTTTTGTATATTTTTATATTTTGCATAAGCATGATAAGATCACTTTTAAATGAATTATGACTTTTGATTAATTCAGTAACGATAAAATACTTTATTATTTTAATTGAAGTATAAATTCATAAATAAAAATAGCCTTCTAATTACGAGTGTATGAACCAAAAATTGTACTATTTTAGATTAGGATCGGCAGCCTTAAAAATTTCAAACAGATCATTAACAATTGCAATTATATAATTTAGTCCATCCAAAGTTATCTTTAATTACCTATTTAGGAATTAATGTTTTCATCAAAATATTTCAAATCTCACAACGCACGAATACTTCAGATATTTGATAATTTTTTTTTAAAATTGACAGAAAATTTAAGAATCTTTTTGGAATGGAATCGAAATTTACGAACATATATGCTTTTCAAGTGTGAAAAACAACAACATTTTGTTTTACATAATCGGGAATGTCCTTAACAAAATAGTCTTCGTCTCAAACCGTAACTATATCGGGCCCAATTATATATAATACTTTAGCTATTTGACCAACAATGTATAAAAAAAAAAAAAAAACAGAACGAATTTAATGTCATCTTTCCCTATTGTTTAATGTTATTATAAGTCTGTTTCAACTGGCAAGAATACCTATAAAGCGGACAAGCAGTTTGTTCTTTAAATTGCTGTCATTGAATATCAAGAAAGAAAATAAATCCCGAAATTGATTTGAAACTTTGATACTCTATAGTTTCTCCTGGAAAATATTCACATCCCTTAGGGATTATTAGTGTACGTCCAGTTGCGTACATATAACATGCATGTCGGAACAATTGTGATGATGACGAATTTCTTCTTTTATTCGAGAACAATCTAATTGATATATAAATGTCCATAACTTCGATGAGCCAAAGAAAGTTATATATCGACCTGTATTTAAATCTCTTCTTCTTCTTCTTCTTTTGGTATACAATAGTCTTTCGACATTTGATGATTACATACTGTTGGCATACGTGGACTAGTCCACTAACAAAACTTTTACCACAATTTACACAAAATGTATGTTTCTTTCTTATGTACAATGTATACATGTATATATTTGAATTTGCGCTATAGTTCCGTAACTTTTTATCCTGGCGTATATACGATGGTCGACAAGTGCGTACATTTTTTTCAATCAAAATTTCTGGTATGGTCCGATCTGTCCTTCACCATTGACAAAAAATATGTATATAGATTTTTATTTCATCAAATCTGTTGTTTATTTTTAGATATTATCTATATTTTTATAAATAATTTTCTTTACATCAGAAATTTTATTCATAAACAAGCGTATGAGCAAGGATTTGTATAGTTAGACTAACTATACAAATCCTTGGTATGAGTTTAGTAATGACTAGTATATAATATCACTTTCGGACACGCAAGATAGAGATGCATATTATACACCTAATAGTTCAAAATGGAAAGTTATAAGTTATCGGCCGTGTACACTGACCAATACCCTAAGAAGTGAAACGATGCATGAATTTGCAAGCTCGACAGGAAATCGCTTGAATACCTGGACGTGTCACACCCCCTGCAATACCTTTGGGAGTAATACCTTTAGCCATGCAGGTGATCAGTGGAGCGAAGATCCTAATTTATTTGAATAAAGTTTATTACATAAAAGAATTATGAACTAATTAGATTTCCGAAAACAATTCAAGTTTCACGGAACACTTATTTATGATTTGAAACTTTTACTGTTTAACTAATTCCAATACTATCATTATTGTTAAAAATAACAGATCATGGTTATTAAAAAAAAAAAGATAAGAAAATTTTCTGTATCAACTTAGTTATAGTTAACTAGTCGGATAAAACAACCGTACGATTGACAAGATATCAACACGCAATTACGACTACATCGGGTTACTGTAGTTTTGGTCCTTAGACATATCTTGGGAGCAATTCGGAGAAGGTAACAAAATGGCCGACCGGAGAGAATTGATACTCTAAATTTAAAATCGATGGTGATCTCTTATCAAGCAGAATAAAACTTTAATGTTCATGAATTTGAGCATTTTTATACAGAATGAACATAATATCAATTTTTGATTTTTTTGCGAAGTTTCCCTTTAAAGATTATCTATTTTAAACAAAGCTTTAAAAACTTCAATTCTAATGCAACAACGTTTGTAACGTTCATTTTGATTGAATAACGTCACTTTCTTACATGGCATCCATTGACAATTGATTTTATGGGACGTACGTGCAAGCGCAGACGACATATGACAGATTTTAAATACATGTTTTAACGTTGTTTTCTGACAGTTTCATTATAATGGAGATAACAATATTGTATTTTAAGCTTTGACGGCATCAATTTGGGATTTGATGGTCGCAAATACCCGTTTACTGTATCCGCTAACGCGTCGCCAGTAAACTTAATTTGCGACCATCCCCAATTGATGCCGTCGAAGCTTAAAATACAATACAGTTATCTCCTAATTCTCCTCTGTTTTAAGACAACGTACAATAAAAGTCAGAAACATATGTATTCAAAGTATATAGCTACAACATGATTCAGAACAATTTCTTGACCAAAGGTAGGCAACCTACTTAAATTTTGTTTATCATCCGTCAGTTTAACTTATCATAAAAGTGGCTCCATTTGGCTGCTGACATTTTCTGTCTGATTTAGTATATTAACAAATACTCTTTATCTTTTGTGTTGTAGTTACTATAGCTTATGTTGCCTTATTTGATATACCTATTCAAAGTTTAGTATTTGCCTCTTGTGCTATCTTGCCTGTTTTATTTCGTGCTTAAAATAAATTGATAATTCCTTTATCTGATCTCATCTGGAATATTCATTGAATATCTGATATAAACGTTTAAAACACTACCCGTAAGTAGTTTCTTTTTCAACCCCGTATAGTTTGTTTAACTGTTATAGATATTTCCAATTCCATTACCCGAACTTTAAATCAATACAAGAATAACTAATAATGTAATTTTCAAAAATAGTGTGTCATCCCAGATGTGATTGGGTAAATGAAAGGCAAATGTTAAATTTTGATAGCCAACAAATATTATTCAAAAGTCAGACGGTAATTAAAGAGGTGATAAAAGACTATGAAAATGGGACGAAAGATACCAGAGGGACAATCTAACTCGAATTTAAAAAATAAACTGACAATGCAATGGTTAAAAATGAAAAAGACTAACAGACAAATAATCGTACACAAGACACAACATAGAAAACTAAAGACTAAGCAACACGAGGTCCACCAACAACGTGAGGTGATCTCAGGTGCTTCAGAAGGGTAGCATATTTTGCTCCACATGTGGTACCCGTCGTGTTGCTCATATTTTAACAAACCCGGTAAATAGTCTATTCTGTAGGTCACCTTCGTGAAAAGGAACACATGAGAAATCATCTGAGAAACAAATATTCTATAACGGTCAACCAACTCGTGATGGCGTTCGTAAAATTTACGAAAGGATTACTTACACTTCACCATTTAGAACTTTTGGTTTGATAGCTTCCATGTTAGCAGTAATCCTCTATCAAGGAAATCATGATAGAAAATACAAGCCCGGGAATATCGTATCCATTGGGAGATATATACTGCGTATACTGGCGCTGCTGGAATGCTGCTACAAAAACATGGAAATTTCACAACTGGGAAGCTGAAATAATCTCTTTTGTTGTAACAATTTGTTTTCAACCGACCCTCATTGTCAATTTCTAGATGTAAATCTAGATATGTTCAACATAGTCACTAAATTTTGCATGAAGTAGTGAGATTACTTCATCTTTATAGCGGAAAGCAAATTTAAAGGATTGTTCTACTATCATTCTTATGAATTTTATCAAATAGGATATGCAAATTCATAAGTCGAAAACAAACTGTCAGTGCCCATACAGAAATCGATAAACAACCAAAGCCAAAAAAACAATACACAAAAATCAACATTAGAAAATTAAGACTGAGCAACACGACCCCAATGCAAACAAAAACAAGAGATGATCTCAGATGCTTGTGAATGGTAAGCTGATCCAAGTACAAAAACCGCGATTAATTCTAAACAGAATGTCCCTAAGCAAATGCAAAGTCAAAAGCTGAACATTAAAAGAATGGATATTCCTGACTTGTTGCAGGCATTTCCTTATGTAGAAATGGTGGATTAAATCTGTTATCGTAGCTAGCTAAACCTCTCACTTGTATGACAGCCGCATTAAATTCAATAATATTGATTTTTGTTATTTTGTCAACAGCAACACTCTATAAAAGAAATCATGATAAGAATCGAAAACTCTGGAATATCTAATTACCTGGGAGATGTTTTTTTTTAAAGCCTGCTCTGCTGTAACGTTACTGAATAGAAATGGAAAGATTACAATTTCGAAAGCTGAAATCAGCATTTTTTGTCATAAAGTTTTGTAATCAACCAAAATACATTGTCAATTTCAATACATTGTATAAATGTTATCAAAAATATCAGACAACTGTGTCTTTAACAGCTATGAGTAGCCATGTAAGTAGTCTGCATTTACATGTTAACTTATTCATCATCGTTTATGTATATTAGTTCTTCTTCATAAAAGTCTCCTCGTTCACTCCTAAATAAGTCTATGATTTTTTGTTTCCTCTGCTTCCAGATGTGCACCTTCTTGTCAACGTAACAACTACCGGCGATTTGTTTCGTCTTGTTGTTTTACACACGTTTGATGTGTTTGAGCTTTTGATTTTGCCATTTGATTGCGGACTTTCCGTTTTGGGTTTTCCTCGGAGTTCGGTACTTATGTTGTTTATGTTCCTACCAGACCTTGTTTACTTTTTTCCCTTCAACTGATAGAAGTGTCATAATTATTCATTAAACTATAAAATTACTAACCATAAAGGAGTAGGTCCGGTAAGGACTCATTTTGGCCTCAAATTTCAGTTTCATCTGACGAAAGATTTTGACCACTTTTTAAACACTTTAGTGTCCATTTCACTTGATTCAATTAGTTTATGTGAAAGATTTTAACTGATTAAGTTATTAAAAACGATCTGATTGAAGCTCAAATATGAAAAATCTCTCAAATATGCCAAAAAATGTCACTTTTCAGATTATTTTTGTCAAAAATGAATGTGGCCGCATCCGTGTTCATCCACAACCTTTATATATGTTATGTATTATCATAAATACAACTTACATTGCAATATTAAGGATGAAGACGAATGCGGCCACTTTCGTTTTACACGGAAACCGTCTAAAATTTAACTAAAATGATAGAATTTTGAAGATTTCAGTAATTTAGCATGACTTAATGGTGCTACAACCCGATATATGTGCACTGTTTTGTCAAAAACAGCGCATATTTATGTAGCAGAAGCATTTAACTGTCCAATAAATAACTAAAAGTTTACATTTTAATAATTTTGTAAAACTGTTATATTTTTGGGCCGAAAAGTGGCCTAACCGGACCTACTCCTTTTACAACCAGGTCAAATTTATATGAATCTTGATATATAAACTTTTCACTATAAGTTTGTGACAAATACAAAAAGGTATACAATATAACTATACACATATATATATACTCAATTATTTAACAAGAGTAAACAGTCCTTATTCATTTACTTGTAATGGTACTGGTGGGTTGTGCATACAAATATCATTAGACAAATGTTCATAATCTCTCCTCTGTATATGGTGCACTTTGTGTAAATTGATATGTTTCAAAAACCACGCCTCTTTTTGGGGAGATGTACAATATTCATAGATATTTTGTTTTCTTTATCTATGATTCCCAGATTTGACATCTATGTGACATATTGTAGAGTCATAACATTGGAATGTCAACAGTAAAAAAAGGCATGAATAGCGATGGAATTGAATTCTTAGGAAGACCCAGAATGAAGTGAGGTAAGGGAATTACAGAATTTGAAACTCTTAGAAGTTCGGGGCATATAAATGTGCCTCACAACACTATATTTTGACCTTTGATCAAAATAGATGTGCATGTAAACGTTCCATTCTAGGATAAATAAATTATCTAAATTACTTTCACATAGAATATTTGTACATAGGTAAACCAGCAGTATACTCCTTCCTTATCTTATTATTTACTAAGCATGTAAGCTTCTTTCAGATGAGGATTCAACTGAAAACATTCAAGTCTCTTTAAAAATAACTATGTTTGTATTTAATTATCAACTTTTATAGGAAGTCTCCTAGATTCAGCCCTTGATGCAAGATAAGATGCATTCTTTTTATTTAAAAGTAAAATTAACAAAATCAAAATGTAATTTTTCAATTGAACTTACTCATTAGAACGGCTTATATTTGTCAGAATTGAATTATATCTAATTTTCATTCTATATCTGCTCTAAAAAGATATGTATGCGCCTAATTCGGTTCAGATCATAATTAGTTTTATGACTAAGTGAATTAAAGAGCTGACATGCCACTTTGACCGGTAAAATTATTCAAAGACTTTGTATAAGCTTTCAAACCAAATAAAATTTCTTGGTTTTTTGTTGTTGTTTCTTTTTGATTAGTTTTAAATGCTATGAAACATGTTTCCATTACATTTTTAGTAATAAGCCGTTGGGGGTATGGACATGGCTCATGATTATTGAAGGCCGTAGGGTGTCTCATTGGCAATCATACCACATCATTTTTTTTTATGTATTCTGATACATTCTCAATGTAAGGGTTTTTAAAACTTGCATATGATGGTTTTGGTTTATTCTCTATAAAATCATGGATTTTGTCTATTAAATACATAATTCCATCTGCCATTTTTTACATGGCTAAATAATGAGAATATTCTGAAGTCCTATTTCATATGTATAACTTTATTTGTGGTAATAACATAGATGTCAGTTTTTCAACGAAGGTTTTGAGTAGAGGCCTGAGCAAGAACGCAAAACTACTTTTTTATTGTGGAATTATATCACGATCAGTTACTGAGTAGTGAAACTGGTAATAATAATGGGGTTATTATCCCTATATCAGTATATGCATGAGGTAGTACTGGTACATAGCTGTATAAATATTTGGGAACGTAAATTGTTTTTTATGTTTATATCAGCCCAATATGTTCACACGCTTCAACTGTCGAAAGATGATGTCATTTTGGTAGTAATGAGCAACTCCACTGCCAATTTAAACATCTGCAAAGAAAATGAGGATATCAACTAAGTTTAATTGTTATTAAAATTCAGATTAACAAAATAAAGCTGATTTATTTCTTTACCATTTCACAAAAAAGAGAGGCAATATTCTGCTGATTGCATGCCTTTTTAAATACATTTCTATTCAATGTGCTACTAATGTTTAGATTCGGCTTTAATCCTTGACAGAATGATTTTACAATTTCAACTTAAAAAAAAGGGGATATTCTTTCACTTAAGAAATGAGTTCTTCAACTCAAAGTTGAGCTGAGATAAAGATCAACTCAAAATGTATTTACCTCCAGACAAATGCAGCTAATGCTGATCCAACTATAGGTCCTACCCAGTAAACATAATGATGTTTCCATACGTTCTTCGTGAAAACTGACATACAAACAGCAGGCCCAAAACTCCTTGATGGGTTCATTGACCCTCCAGTTATATAGGCTCTGTCAAGTAAATAAAGGTTTCTAAATAACCTATTGACAAACCTAAATTTCACAGAATTTTCTTATAACTATTTGAACATTACTACATTTTTGGATAATTTTTAAGGAAAATCTCATAAAAACAATTGGCTATAACAAAAACAAAATAAACATACAAACTTTTTATTAAATTTGTAATATCGGATTGGGGATTTAGAGCTTGACATGTTGTATATACACCATCTTCATATTTTCTAAGACTGTGCTTCCATGTTGAGAGGAGCGAATTATTGTCTTTAAACATTATAACTTCTTTCTTGCAAAGTCCACATATGCAGAATCAGCATTCATGCATCATTAAAGAGTCATCTTTTATATAGCAGACTCTAACACAAAAAAACGAATGACTAGTGTAAAACCATTTAAACGTGAAAACCAAAGGTCTAATATATATATACAAAACACGAGAAATAAGAAACACTTATGAACCACAACAACATACGACAACTACTTAACATCAGGTACCTGACTTAGGACAGGTGCAAACAAATGCAGAGCGTTTAAACGTTTTAAAAGGTTCCAACTATCAACCTTGTATGGAACAATAGTGTAACATCTGAAAATAGGAAGACACTCTATAAAATATCAATTGAAATGGGTTAACTCAATCAAAAAACATTTAAACACAGGTGAAGATACATAATTATTATAGGGTAAATCAGTTGGTATAAGCTCTGAAATTTGTCTGTTTTCTAATGTGGCCATTTAGCGAACATTGAGGATATTTTACAGATAAGGCCAATATAGACACTTTTTTCAGCTTGATAATGTATGGACTTCCATAAACAGAAATGAAATTAAAATTTCATATTGGTGTGTCCTGTTTTACCATAGAAATCATTAAACAAAGTATAACACAATATATGAATGGTAATTCATTGTTGTTTTAATGAAATGAAATGTTCAATAACTTCATAGATAAGCATCATTTTCGGCTCTAGTGATGTTTCGTTAATTATTACGGTTATACCTCGAACAGTTTAACTTACGCGGCAAGAATATTAGCTTGGGCAATAAATCCAATGGCCAATGATGACAACAACCAATTGGTTTTCTTTTTTTCCATTGTACACATTAGATAAGTAAGCACAAGGAAGAATGTAATCAATCCTTCACAAAACACTGCCCATCCAGGTTTAACATCCTTTCCTATCACGGTGACACCATTTTCAAAGTAATATACATTGTCAATATATGACATAGGTGGTTGAATAGCCTGCAATACTATAAATAATTAGTATAGAGAATTACGATCATATATTATCACTTGCAATAATAACGGCAGCCATTTATAGTAAAATTTGGTCTCAACTAGAAAAAAAACCAAATGAGAGTAGGACGTACTGTTTAAGCTGCAGCGGCGTCTTAGTTCATGACTACATGTACTTTAAGTAGATGAATCAAATTAATCATAATTGAGATTTTATATTTTGTATGAGGTTGTATAAGTACTAGTAGATCGCATTTCCATCGACACTTATTGGCACCAGCTCCTCAGTCTGTAGACTGAAACATTAACTCATATTAAGGTAAGCTTAGTTTAAGGGAACCATCAGAAGTAGGTCCATGGTTTTTGGTATCCAGTTACAGTAGCAATTAAACGTCGCATGGCGATGATATGGGCTCTTCACCTCATGCGCTGAGAAATACTTTATTTTTCATTTAGTTTATTTTCTTTTGTTACCTCTTCTGACATCGGACTTGGACTTTTCGTGAACTGAATTTTACAGTGCGTATTATGCGTTTACTTTTTTACATTGGCTAAAGGTAAAGGGGGAGGGTTGAGATATCAAAAAACATGTTTAACCCTGCCGCATTTTTGTGCCTGTCTCAATTTATGAGCCTCTAACCTTTGTCAGCCTTGTATGACTCTTAATTTTAGTTTCCTGTGTATAACTCAGAATTTAGCATAGTATCCATTACCATTGATAAAACTAGTATAGATATTTGTTTAGGGGATAGCTGAGTGATGCCTCCGGGTGTGGGAGTTTCTTGCTGCATTGAAGACCTATTGGTGACCTTCTGATTGTGTCTGTTCTATGGTCGGATTGTTGTGTCTTTGACACATTCCCCATTTCAATTCTCAATTTTATTGCATAGTCTACAGGTTGAAATTCTGTTTAAGTTTGTTAAACCGTTTATGACAGGTAAATTGTATTTGTTTTGCATGTGTGTATTGGCATTGGTTATTCTCATTTTAACAAAGATTATTTGAACTTGAAAAATTCAATAATGGTTCTTTGATTTTGAAAGTTTTGCATATTTTATTTTTAATAACATGAAGGTGAGACATACCACTGTAACAACATATTTTTTTTTGTATTTAAGAGTGGCATATTTCTTTGCTTACTCAGGCGTACACTTACTGTTTACCACAATTGTTTCATTTAATGTAGTCACAATTGTTAGGTATGAATATAAAGTAGCTTTAAATAAAATAACAAATTAAACTTGGTAGTAATTCAACTAACAACAATGCTATGTTTTTCTATCATGAAAGAAAATTCAATAGATGGCACCATATTACATTTGTTCCGAAATAAATCTCAATATATCAGAGTAAAGTTATCGTTTTTGTTAGGATTTGTAAAGAACAAAATCGAGAATGAAATGTATTAATTTCAAAATTTTCTTTTAAATATTGATCTTCTCTCCTTTTTCAAGTAAACAAATCAATGGATATGTTAGGAAACTACATATACGATCAGACGAACTGTAATTATATCCAAACATACTCACGGAACGAACTATATCAATTGTCCAGAAATTTAATTTAGTATGAAATCGAAAAAGACGTATCCAAAATGTTGTTACTTTTGTTTATTTTAGCAATTAGTTGAACTATCTATAAACTTACCCTTGTGAGTGCCGCACCAAGTAAACCACCAACCATTTGGACGACGGGATATAATATTGTTGCTTTTAAAGACAAACGTCCACAGAGACTGACGCCTATTGTAACAGCAGGATTAAAATGGCCGCCACTGAAATAATAAATTAATTATACTTGCAAGACACTAAGAATATAGAAGGCAAATAATGCTTTGTTTGAGGTCCTTGATTTCCTGAAGGTTAAGGAGATTCCGTTTTGAGGGGCCTGGATAAAAGTTTACAGCTGCAGTTCACCTTAATTGGCTTTAACACACATGACCGGAACATACAACTCTGATAAACAGACTGGTCCTACTAGAGAATATTAAGGATTCAAAGGGATTCTAACTTGAGGCTTCAGCGAAAACATTTTATACACGGATAAGTTTTCAAAAAGTCCCAGTTCAAAGATATTTGGGATATAATTTTTTAGCCAGACGTGCGTTTTGTGTACAAAGGCGTAATCAGTGGCTCACGACTGAAAATAGTTTCAAGACTGAATCATAAAGTAAGTACCGAGGATGTAAAAATTACATTTAACAAAAAAGGTTTTGCAAACTCTGGCTAAAGCCAACTCTGACTAAGGCCAACTTTGGATAAAAATTAGAATTAAATTAACAGTAAAACTAATCAAACAAAGTTTTAATAATATTTCAATTCAGGTTAGCTTAGAAGTATTATCTGTTGGACTGCATATATTTTCGGGAACATATTGACGACTAGCAGTGGCATCGACCAAATGCTTGTTAAATCTAAAAACGAATGGAGCAAATTTTTTTTCAGTGTTATTAAAATAAATCGATCCAGATATTGAAGTTCTTACTTTCACAAAATTAAACAAAAATGCTTTTGATGAACTGGCATGTTTGAGTCACACCTATTGACAAAGATCCAGTTCGACTTCAGTAGAAAGAAGAACCTATATATATAATTGAGTAGAAACGCCATTTAAAATAATTTTGAACAGGTTTTCATCCTAGGAAAACAGTTTAGTGTAAAGATATTAAATTGAGGTCAATATCGTTAATGCATTTCAAGGTGAGGATCAAGATGGTAGATATTTAACAGTAAAATTCCTGTTAAAGGCTTTTGAACATGATGCAAATTTCCTAAATCGTTTTGATTTTTTAGAGGACAAAAAAAAGTTAACCTAACAAGTCTTTTAACTGGATTTCAAGATGATCTTTTACTGTTTGAACATGGCTTATTCTCTTCGACAGGCTATTTCTCACTGCGCCCTTTGAAGTTTCTAATTTTCATACAAATTCATTTCACATGATGCATCGAACATTAAACAATCCTAATGGAAGATTACTACACAGACAAATGAATTACAACTTCTTGACTTTAAATGACGAGCTGTTCTAACAGACCTTTTGACAAAATTATATGTATCATGCAAACTGAAAAAGGGCTCTTAAAAAGTTTATTTAATTATGTTTTTCTCTGTGCTGAGTGTTGTTGCATTTGTTGCGTTTGTTTTGTACTGTATGTCTGTCACGTTAATGTTGTTATTTTAGCAGTATTTCTAGCCGTGTCATATAAGCGAAAGTTTTGGCTAGCCATTACGCAAAGTTCAACAAACCATTTTTATTTAAAATTTTCTTTACCGAATAAGGAATAGGGCAATTGTTATCAAACGTCCGTTTTTATGTATATTGGCGTTTGCTTTTGATAAGTTCAGTGTTTCTGTTGTTCCGATGTGTTCCCCTAATACATGTTGCTGATTTGTTTCCCTCGGTCTAAATTTATCACCCGGATTTAATGTTTGCTTAATCGAATAATGACTATCGAACAGCGGTATACTACTGTTGCCTTTATTTAAAGATACACTGATAACATTTGAAAATCAGAACGCTGCACACATTTCTGCAATATGCAACAAGCTGGTAGAATAACTAAAACACGAATTAAACGTACAGGTAATTCATACATGTACTCAACAAAAACAAAGGTTACAAAGGATGTTTGCTGTTTAATAAAAATATCATTAAATGTAGAAGACCCATACATAATTCTTCCATTACGTCGTCGCATTTGAAGTTTTACCGTTAATCTTAACAACTACAATAAACTAGCTTTACGTCGCTGATGAATCTGCGACCAAAATTAGACTTAAATCATACCAGATCGTTCATAAAGCAGCAGATTTATTAAAAGCCTTAGCACCAGGCTTTACCAAATATTTTTTTTTCATTTCTCTCAGACTCTAGTAATACTTTTAGTAGAGAACCTTTCATCTATAACTTTTAAATACCTTATAGTTCTAAGATCATTAAAAACTTAGATGTGAGAACGTTGTAACGGAAATGATTTGTAACAATTGTTGATTTAGTAATAAATTGTTTGAAAACGTAGCTTCCAACTTCCAACTTCCACCAGAGGCATTAATCATCTATTTAACATTAGGTAATAATGTTAAAGTATTTGTTTTCCATTAACACTTTGTGCATTTAAGTCTTATACATGTTATAGATCAAAGGCCTTTATGCTATCTTGATGTAGATAAATTAAAAAAATTGCTTCAGTCTTTGTTAATTGTCATTTTCAATTTCCAGGATGCTTTGATAAGTCTCAAGAGTATCATCAGCTCGAAGTTGCTTGTAATGTTCTGATGCATAAACTAGTACATCAAAACACTGCCTAACTTTTTCTTGAATCTATTTTTTTTAAAGATAAGAAAATGAAATCGAAAATAATTACTCTAGTGAAATTCATTTCGATCCCTGTTCTTCTAATCTCACACAAACAATCTTATACACAAAACATTCATTTTACAACCTTCATTTAAAGAATTGAAATATTAATTCACATATTTAATTTTTACCTGATTTTGCCAAAACATGCTATAAGCGCGATAAGCGCCATTCCCGGAGCTGATGTATCATACAAAGGAATTGTAGCTATAAATACGTATATTGTTGTACCAAGAAATTCCACAAACAATGCTTGGTATAAATTCCATTTATCAATGTGGTCACTTATTACCTGTTCATCCTTCTTTCTTGTTTTTTGTCTGAGCTATCATTGCCTATATCAACTCGGACTTCATTGCCAGTATGTCGTTGGTCAGCATTGTCAAACTCCGGATTTGAAATTTGTATTCTATTTGACATTTTGAAAATTAGTAAGAATCAACATGAGTAAAACTGTACTTTAGAAAAGATGATTGTCAGAAACCACTTAATATATATCAAAGTTCATAAAAATAACATGATAAGAATTTTGTTTAATATCAATAACAATAGACAGTCATATTGAAAGAAATTAATACATGATTTATTTCAATGCGCATGAAGTGCCTAATTGTAATATTTAAAAGGGAAACAAAACTGGTGTTGTGAATCACTAGGTCTTTTATTTTCGGAAAAATATCCGTTGACTTTTGTATTTTATTATTTGAACCTAACACAGAACGAAGACAACAGTAACAGATATTGAGGATTACAATCATTACTCATGAAAAAAAAAAAGAACGTAAATCCTTAAGTCAGTTACTTTTGTATATGAGTACCTAATGCGAGAAAGAGTAGAAGTTTTATCCAATATTGATCAAACTTGTTGAGCTAGGGATATCATCACACAAATATATAGTAGTAAATATGTTTGTTGTTTCATATACATACTAGTATATCAGTCGCATAGTCATTCACATTTTAATAAATCAGTAAGATGATATTCAGCTGTTTAACACAATATAAAGTAAAAGGGCTATTATCTTATTAGTATCATTCCTTAGAAAATCATGAAAGTAAGGGTATATAACTTGAAGACGATAAGAAAAGAATATTGGATGTTGGTCGAAAAAGATAAGTCTACTAAAGGGGAAAAATATGTTTCAATATGAAACAATGAATCATTTCTTTGTTGACGAAGCAGGTTTCAGTTCGTGTTGCTTAGTCTAAAGTTTTCTATCACGTTGTGTTTTGTGTACTATTGTTTGTCTGTTTGTCTATTGTTTGTTTGCCACAGCGTTGTCAGTTTATTTTCGATCTATGAGATTGAGTGTCCCTCTGGTACCTTTTTAAAAGCAACAAATTATCCTTCCATCACCAAATAATGCATATTTTCTCCTTTTTTGTTTAATTTGTAACGTTTCAATACTGTTGCTAAAAAGGCTTCAGCGGAATTAAACTAAAATACAGTAAAATACTGCAAATAAGTTTGCAAACCATTCTAGCTAGGCAACTTTGACTATTGATGTATGATTCTATCATGTATTGACTGTTCAAATGCATCTATTCTTCTCTGTATACAACTCTAGTAGTTCTGTAGTTGCCAAGTTACATGTATTGTCCTCTGGAATTTCATTTATTTTTCTCATATTTTGTATCTAATTCATAGTGTCAACTCCCAATAATTAATGTATCTAGCATATCTTGATATACATGAGATGATTTTGTAGACAATTAATCTTCTAAAATATAAAGATGTTCTTTCTAAAGTGGAAAATCAATAAACCCTGAAAATCGTCATATTTTGGAAATTCCGATGTTTGTGAATTTTAAATAAGGTGATGTTGTGAACGCTTAATGTTTAAATTATAAGGATGTCGTTTTGAAAGTGGAAAGTCCAAATTTTAGTCATATGTGTTAAACATGTTAAAAGGCACTATAAATTACCGAGAATGTTTAACATTGAACGTTTATTACTATTTAAGATTTTACAAGGTAATACTACTCAAAAACTTCAATATAAATGACATTTGATAGTAGTCATTTTATTTTTAAAAACAAGATCTTGTCTTGATAAAGGTATGACCCAAATCATTCGAACATCTGGTATACAGCATTTGTAGTCTATATTTGATAAAAGAGCTTAAATGGTGACTGGTATTCTTGAGTTTTAGAATTAGGGCATTCCATCGTAAATTTGAGTTTAAAATCACTTGTGTGTTCAAAACATTTGCTATCTAATGTTTCTTTTTAAGTATATTCATACAATGAAACACACCAGGTTAATTCGAACACAGATAATTTTCTTCATGTCGTTTCAATTTTAGTTCTAGGGTTTTCATAATAATGACAACAATATTATTTCGGTGTTTTAAAACAGATTATATGAACTTATGAATTTATGCAAATTAACAATAAAAGCACTCCTAGTTAAAAACTAACTTTAAATTAATTGATCATAATTGTTCTGTGAGTGGAATTTTAATATCATTTTTAAAGAATTTGGCTTTACTTTTCACCCTTGTAAACTTTGCTTTACAAAAAGGTCGGTGCAGGTTGACAATTGAAAGACACATTTTAAATGTTGTACAATATCTAGCTGATGGGAAGATGCATAACGACCACATAACTATAAGAACATTAACAGTACTTAGTTGACTGCATCAAATGCTCATTTCGACAACTAGTACCATTCACTGATCCTCAAAACGTAATATTCAGAAAGTCAAAATATTTTATTGACGTCAGCATACAGAATGCAACAACAATTGTCAATCTCTAACTGAGAACAGGTCCATGGTCAATATTTTGTTCGGTTCAATTAATTTTTGAGAATTTCAAATATTTCTATTTTCTTACTTGGTAGGTACTAAAGACATAACTTTTTACAAATAAAGAGGTTTTTATGTTCAGGGGTTTTCGATCTTTTTCAAAAACAACACTTTCCATAAAATATATTGTTTTATAGGATTAAAGTAAATATTTACCAGACTCTTATGGCGATATCATTGAGTTTTGTAAATATTTGGTGAATATCTGTAAAATTGTAATTACTTCCGCTTGAAATAAAGTTTAAAATATCTTCTACTGGTTCAACATTAATCAGTTGTTTCAATACCACTATGACGAGAAATACGGGGTTTGAAATGACAGAAGAAAAAGATAATGTTGCAAACAATAACGAAATTGTTGTTGATGTTAGACAGGAGACACCAGATGAAGCAAGCAAGCTGTCCAATTTAGCGAAGGCAACATTTGCAGAATTTCTTGGCACGGTCATCTATGTTTTCCTAGCCACGAATACTCAATATTATTCAATTTCTCCAGCTCTAGTACTCGTTGGATTAATTATAATTTTTAGAAATATCAGGTATGTTTGACAATGAAAACACTATTTTTAACATTGGAAAAAAAAATGTAATTATAATTTGTGAACATCTATAATACTAAAATAACGAGGTCTTATGTGTTAGCCGTTATGGGGTTAAAACGGCAATTCAAAGAATTAACTGTGTATATAGCTAATATAGGACAATATTGTAGATTAAAAATTATACCTTTCAAGACCCATTTGTTTTCCACATAATTAATATTACCAATAAATGATCAGTTCCAGGTCGACGGGTTCAAACAGAAAGATTTTGAAAGCAGAGAAAAATGTGCATCTTATAATCAGTATGACTTCATCAGATGACAATACCAATACTAAAAATTCAGGCTAAAATAAGGCTTACTCAAAGTTACATACTTTACTTCAGTCACGGATATCGCTGGTGTATTCTAGTATTATAACAAAAACTTCTTTTTTTTTGGCTCTTGTAAAAATGGTTATTATTGTTATGCGTTTATCTAGACAATGAATCTTTTTAAAGTGGTTTCCCCTTAAAAATAATGGTTGACTAGTTATTGAATCAATATTGAAAACCAAAAAAAAAGAGAAAATGCCATGATTCAGAGTGATATATTATGTCGCTATTTAATCTTTTAAGGTATGAATAATACTTAATCATTTAAGAAAAATTATTACAACTACCCTTCTGTCAGAAAAACAGTAATATAGCTTCTACCTGAATGTATTTAACTATTTTAAGTAGTTGGAGTTACTAATTGAATGGACTGTTGTTTTGTAAAAATTAAATTGGGTAAGATTTCTAAACATCATTTATAAGTATTATCTTCCATGGGAACTTATTTTAACATATTGTGATTTAATTTATGTTTTTCTAAGTGATACGAATTTCGTTACCCTTTCTTTTTTTGTGTGAACAACTTTTTATCTTTTACAAAAAAAAATGTTTCGTTTCAGCGGTGCTCATTTCAATCCAGTAATCACACTTGCTGTCCGTATGAGTGGTAACATGGAAGGTTCTAAAGCGATGATACTGTATTCTGGTTTTCAGCTGTTAGGAGGCATGGTTGGAGCTGCTCTATCAAGAGTAGGTTTTATTTTAAAAATTAAAATTAACTACATTTGATTAAGATATAGAGTGGAATCAATCAAAATTGATTGAAATATATACATATGTATCCAATTCCATTATACTATTATGACACGAAGATGATCAATAGAAAAATGAAGAGAGAATCATAACAATAAGTAAGAGAAAAATGAATTGACTTCAATAATAAGGAAAAGAAGAAATTTTAGTATAACATCAATTAGACAGAAACTTTAAAATAGAATATAATCACCACTTTATATATATAGATTATTTCCATGGAATCAAGTGTGATACGATACTTCTTTATTTCTTCTCATTTGTTAAAAAATAAAGTTGCAAAGCTTCTTAGATTTTGAAATTTTAACAGTTAAAACTGGAGAAATATCATAGTAGACCAGATTCTGTGTTGTAATTTGTTTCTCTGATAAATTGTATACATCTAAATAGAAACATTTTAAATGATCTACCAGAAAATATATCTATTATAAAACGTAAAATAACAAAAATACTAAACTCCGAGGAAAATTCTAAACGATAGGTACCTAATAAAATGGAAAATAGGTATACTCAAACATATCAAACACTTGTCATATATGTGACAGTAGCAACATATTTAATGATGGAATCACAAAAAAAAATTTAGAGAACGACAGAAAACCTTTTTAACCGGATAATAATTTGATACGTCGGACGCGCGTTTCGTCTACATAACACTTATCAGTGACGCTCAGATCAAAATAGTTGTAAAATCAAACAAGTACAAAGTTGAAGAGCATTGAAGACCCAAAATTGCAAAAAGTTGTGCCAAAAACGACTAAAGTAATCTATTCTTGGGATAAGAAAATCCTAAGTTTTTTTTCTAAATCTGAGATCAAACGAATCACACGTTGATTTTCAAAATTATCAACAGCTATCGAAATGTGTATATTGGGTAAGAAAGGTGAAAAATGTCTCGAGCTACTTTAATCCAAACAAACGTTTTAACATTATGGACCCCACCATAATTTATTCAATAAATGTGGAATATCTGTGTCGCTTTTCACCACGGATATGCTCAGTTTGTTACAGTGACAACCACGTCGAAATTAGTTACTACAAATGTATCAACAAATGCGATTGATACCTTCGTGTGCTCATGACATGTCAGAAAAACGACGGAATTCACTGATGTCAAAATACTCTTCTTTAACATGTGAATTTAAAGCGGCTTCCATCGTCTCAATAAAACTGTTTCTATACAAATTGGTCATACTAATTACACGTTAATTTTTATCTCTATAGAAGTCGTTCCTTACTATTCTACTACCTGTCGATACATTTATTTTTGGCATTGCACAAGTCATGTCTTCTCTGACTGTTAATGACGTTAAAATACGAAATCCCTAGGATGTATTTTAGTTGATTTTGGTCTCTGATGCATGATTTATTATTATTAATTGTTTTGGCCTTTAACTAGCTGTCAGTAACTACAAGTACTCTCAAATCGTATTTTCTTGTTATTTCGACCTGTTGATACTGTTAATAATGCCTTTTTGTTATTTTATATTAATATGGATCTTGTCTATATACCAGCTTTGATTACTTGGAATATCTTCTTATTTTCACTTACTTATTTGTATAAACTTCAAGATTTACCTGTATTATCAAAACCTTTTTTTTTCAAAAGTGATAATTTCGAAGGGTTAAATATTTCGCAGTGGTGTCTTGACATGGCTTTGTTTGGACGTGTTTCTCGTTTCTCGTTTTTTTATATAGATTAGCCGTTGGTTTTCCCGTTTGAATTGTTTTACACTAGTAATTTTGGGGCCCTTAATAGCTTGTTGTTCGGTGTGAGCCAAGGCTCCGTTTTGAAGGCCGTACATTGACCTATAATGGTTTACTTTTTCAAATTGTTATTAGGATGGAGGGTTGTCTCATTGGCACTCACACCGCATCTTCCTATATCTATATACTGAATTTATTAAATGAAATGTGCTCTCAGAAAGCACGAGGGAGAAGGACTGAAACCAAAATTATCTCAGTTTACTGCCTTTTTACGATTTGGTGACCCAATTGATGTGAAAAATCGTTTCATCTGTTATATTGCTGACCGTTTTCTATTGCCGATTGATACATTTTTACTGATGACGGATTTACATTCTAAGTGATTAAGGCATACCAGGAGTTTCGTACGTACACACTGTCGACGAAACTGGAAACGTCTTTTTTGAGTGCATGCGATTAAAATTCTTTTTGTAAACTTAAAAAAATGTGTAGTAAAAAGTATAATTTGATAGTCCTTATTAATTTTAGATAGTACTTCCCCATGACAACTACATGGCACACAATGGAGGTGCTACAACGTTATCTAATACAGTTGAGGTTCCAAGTGCAATTGCATGCGAAGCAATTATAACTTTTGTTCTAGTGCTAACTTATCTAATGAGTACACTGAACAAAAGTAATACACATTCTGTTATATCCCCAGTGGCAATTGGATTTGTTGCATGGGCTAATATAATTGCAGTGTAAGTAAATATTTTTCTTATTAAATATAAGGTTTATACATTAAGTGTATATTTCCTCCGATAAAGTCCATAGTTGATTAAAAACATGTCTGACATATCTTTTAATACATATGATGATATGAATTCATTTAAATTGCGCAGCTTTAGTTAATTAATATTTATGTGCTTTTTGACACGTATGTTTTGTTTTGATTATTGTTAATATTGAAAAATCTGTCATGTCTTCGGTTAAGTTATTTATTATGCGCATGTTACATGTACATTTCAAACTTTACATACTCTGTAAAGTATGAATTCACATTTAAAGTCAAAAGAATGATAAAATTCGAACATGATCAAAAATATAGGCGAAATACAAATTGCAAATGCATAACTTTTTTACTGTATGCAATATCCAAAACAAATATGTAGATTTATAATTTGTTCGAATTAGGCAGCGAGGCTGTGTATGCAATAATTAATGATTGATTTTGATTTTAAATGTATTTCCTTAGAAAAAATCATTATCATTTTCGAAAGATTATCAAAATTTAAAAATTACCGTACATTAACTTATTTTACCATACATGGACGCATGCATTCTTGGAAACTAAATCGATAAAAAAGGTAGTGAAATGCTCTTCAATTCTGATGACAATCAAATTCTAAATAGTCATACTGTTGATTCATTTTTTTTCGTTTGAATACCTATTTTCGTGGGTTTTGTACATGTGCTACAGATGAAACACAAGTTTTGAGGCTGCATGCTCTGTTTGGCAAAACCACAAAATCACTTACATATATCCACAATTCACGAAAATTGGTAACCACGAAATACAGGAATACTTTACAAGAAATAATTTGTTAAAAATCTCATTTGACAGCGGTAGGATAACAGGGGCATCAATGAATCCCGTGAGAAGTTTTGGACCAGCTTTGTGTATCTATGTTTTCAATGAAAATGTTTGGCAATATCATTATGTTTATTGGGCAGGTCCGTATTCAGGAGCAATATTGGCAGCTCTTGTGTACAGGTAGGTATATAAAATACATTGGCTTACATATTATAAAAACTATTCCAAAATTTTTATTGAAATATGGATAATGAAATTAGTACGATGGAGTAAACCTTTTTTTATTAAGCTCCAGTGTCAAACAATCCGTTGTTGTACGTGTTCAAAATACTTTCAACATAGTTTTTATGTTGGTAATCTATATGTGAACTATGTTGTATGCATATAAGAGAATTTATATCGTTTCGAATATCCCTTTTTGATCATTCATGTTTTCATCGAGCGTAAATACTCGCTATGTGCATTAAAATCATTAATATACGTTCACATACACATGTTTTATATAAGATATCATTTAAACCTAGACAGATATAATATTTTGTTGCATTTAAAATTGATGTCGTAGGCTGAAACACTAATTTGTACAATATAAGCTGTTGTTTTGAGACAAATTTGGTTTTGCCATCTGACAAATTCAAATTCATAACTTAGATAAAACAAATTCGGAGTTGTTTTAAGATTGATAATGTTACAAATATCAAACTTATATGAAGATTTTTTGAGATATGTATACCGGTAAACTACTTTGGTTTTTATTTTAAACAATTTATTATACAAACTTCAACCGTATTTTTGTTAATTCTTTTTGATATAAAACTAGTCTGAAATATCCGTTTAAATGTGGGTATAGTAGCAATGTTATATAAAAGTAGCTTTTGCTCCCTGTATGTATAGTTGATTAGTTTGAAAATGAATGCTGATGTGTACAGCTAACTTACAGAAATTCGTAACTAAAATGTTATTTAGACATTCTTAAAATCAACAGTAATTGCTAAGAGTATTTTCAAAGTCAATTATATATTGTTATATTTAATAAGCGAATTATAACATATTGTTATTCAAATCTATTTTAGGTTTATATTACGAGACAAGTAAGAGCCTCCTTCGGTGAGTTAGATAATATTGTTAGAAATTTGAAATGTCAATCCTATATTGTGAATTGACAATGTCTTTAAAAAAAAAATAATCATGTGTACATGTTCTTAATTTTATATATATGCAAAGAAGAATGTAAAGTAAATCAACACGACGAAAACATTATTTTGACTGAAATATTTTTATCACTTAATTCATATTGCAAAAATTGATAATTTAATACATACTTATACTTTAAAAAAGTGTATGATTATAATTGTTTTTATTGTTCGTGGCGTTTTTGTATGAAGTCTAATACAAACAGCTTACATCGTATCAAGGTGAAAAGGGCATTATTCTATTTGTATAGATAGTTCTACTTTCGAAACCTTTCTCCTGTATTTTACTGATATTACTATGATTAAAGAGTTGAATATAATATTTGTTTAACATAATACGCGTACACTCAAGGGAATGTGGTGGTACAACACCAATAGTATCCCCGTCAATAGTTTACTGAAGTAAAAGAGAGACGAAAGATACCAGATGGTCATTCAAGTTCACAAGTCGAATAAATTGACGCCATGGCAAAAAAAGACAAAGATACAAAATATAGAGAAATAAAGATTGAGTAACATGACCCCCACACAAAAAAACTATGGGTGATCTCAGGTGCTCCATAATGGTAAGCAGTGCCTGTTCTTCATGTAGTATCTGTAGTGTTGCAGTAATTGTTCAAAATTGTTTTGTCTTGGACTGTTAAGAGCTTGTCATCAAGGTGAGAGTTTCGTGGATACGCAGTTGGTTTATAATTACACTCGTAACGCACATATCCCTTGATTGAAAGCGATCATTAAAAATATTAACAAAGAAAATAACACTGTGCTGACATACTGGTATTCATAAGATCTTGTAACAATGGACAATCACTATTTTCCTTTCATTTTAAATGAATGTATACCAGGAGATGCCATTTGAATTATTTTGGTTGTAAAAGGACAATGTATATATGTTCCAGACTGTATGAGTATTTGGACCGTACGCGTACGGTCTGGACCGTATGCGTACTTTTTCAAAATACGCATACGGTCGGACCGTACGCGTACGGTCTGACTGATATTAAGAAGTTGGTCACGTTTATTAGATACAAATGTATATAACAGATCAACATAACTTATATCTCCAATTAATATAAAAAGTTCAACAGCATTTGACATAAAAACTTAATATTTTAACTATTTAAAAAGATCACGCTTATTTAATGTTAATCTCCTGTATTTTGCAGGCCGGTAATTCATTAACTGCAGCTCAGTATGCTCATTGAAATTGAAGTTATCGAAAGTAAACATAATGTGGGAGGTCAGGACAATTGTTTTAGAATATTTATGAACTTTACAAAAGAAATGCATACGCAAAGGAACATGCATTAACAAAACATGTAAATGTAAAAAAATACGACGTTCTTATTAGAAGCAAGTGTCACCTTTGGCCAGAGTGAAAATAGAATTCACGGATATACAATTAAACGAATATTTAATTTCAATTGTTCGCTTATTCACTTTATCCATCTAATTTGCAATAATAACAATTTGTATAACTAAAAATAAAGATTTTGATAAATGTTTGTTTAAATTTAACCCATATGATCCCAAAACATGTATGATCAGCTGGACCGTACGCGTATACTCATACGGTCCGACCGTACGCGTATGGTCGGACCGTACGAGTATACGTATACGGTCCGGACCGTACGCGTACGGTCCAAATACTCATATGGTCTGGAACATATATATATGCACGATTTGTGTTTTCAAAATTAGTGTTTCATCGAATGATAATACTTACAGCTTGATTGCGATCTTGTGTATGACAGCATTCATTATTTTCGGTAACCGTTGTTTTGATTGATCAAAACATTTCCAAGGGAACTTGATATATTTTACAATCGTCGAAATTAATTGCCAACAAACCTTTTTATTTCTTATAACTATTAATCGTTTATTTGCTTTTATTTCAGAACCAAACAGTTTGGATTGACAACAAACAAATTGCAAATTGACACTTAAGCCAAACTTGATTAATGCATGTAAATCGTTTTGAACTATATTCATCCTAGTTTGAAATAAAAAAAAAAAGTTTGCAGATTTGGGTTTATTTTGTAAGGAGTGAATATTGGAGCCGTTTCATCGAAGGTGTCTTAAGACTAAGATATGTCTAGAGATCATCTTAGGAGATTGTTTTGCTTTTATTTGTGTCCACATTTGATCATAGATACCAGGATTGAAATTTTATATTTACACAAGACGCACGTATCGTCTACAAAAGACTTATGCGTGACGCTCAAATATAAAATGTTAAAAAGAGCAAATAAAGTACGAAGTTGAAGAGCATGCGGGACCAAAAATTCCTAACCATTTGGCCAAATACAGCTAAGGTAATCTATTCCAGAGGTTTCTGAAAAGATCTTATCTAAAGATATCTCCTTATTTTAAGCCCAACTTTAGGACTACTTATAAGCTGTCTTAGTATAGAATTTATACCATTCTAACGTTTAGTATAACTTTATGATGTGCAAGCATATTATTTTTTTTGGGTGGTATGTTGTTGAGAAAATAAAATAATAAAAAAAAAATCATTAAGTAGAATTTGTATTAAAATTCGTACTTATTTTCTTACTCATTGTGTAGGGTTACGTTAAAGTAATACAAAATGAATAATTCATGTCTGTGTTTTAATACGTAGATTACACGAGATTCCCTTTGAAGTAACAAATCTAAACCGTCTAGAGACTGTCCTAAAATTTGTCCTAGGATGTATATTAAGGATGTACTTAGGTGAGGTATTAGAATTTGTGTCAAATATTCGGACTCCTTGGTGTTTTTCCATACAATACAATGTAAAATATTTTGCCCCATAACACCCATTTATTTTTTCATATAAGACTAAATAGCTCATTAAAAATCATTTACCAAAATTTTAGAAGACTCTTGATTTTCTTTCATTTGTTTTTAGACCCAAATAATACCAATGCAAATATAAGGTATAAGTCCGAGTCAGCCTTTTCCCGCCATATTTTAAATCTCAAATATCTCGAAAAGGAGGTCCATCACCTATCAATATTTTTAGCTTATCTTTATCCTTAATTGATGTTCTACCAGCTTATAGTTTTCTTAATTTCTTAATTTTTACCTAACCTCACCTAAGTACATCCTTAAGACAAATCTTATGTAACTTTTAATGACACGTCCCATGGATTATGGATTAAATATAACTCGTTAAGTCTTCTCATATATTCAAATTAACATTGAGAAGTATGTAACAAGTATCAATGAAAAGAAATATACAATGTCAGGAGTGAACAGGCTTTGGGCATCGTCGTTGAAAAATTAGAAAAAAATAGTGAAATCGTTTACTTCAAAGTAGGTAAAGACGTTCCCTTGTCACCATCTTACGGTGTTTATATATCTCAACTTGTACGATTCGCTCGTGTATGTAACAATGTTTTAGATTTTAACGAGAGAAATTTATGTATTACTGAAAAATTATTACACCAGGGTTTTCGATATCACAAACTAGTCAAAACATTTACTAAATTTTATCATCGGTATAAAGACATCATTCGTAAATATAGCTCAACATGCAGACTTCTAATACGTTCAGGTATTTCACATCCAATTTTTTATGGTAATATTCTTTATAAAGCACAAAATTCACCTCAGAAACTTACAAAACCTTTGAATAGACTTATTAAAAAGGAATATAATTACGATACTGTTGTCAAGTCATTAAAGATTGCATATTTTGGCGTTAATATTGAGTCACTGATAAGGTCTTTGCATCGGAACTAAACACATTTATTCAAAAAACAGTTGTTGGCATGACACGGGTTATGTTCTTCTCATATATGTTATGATGGTATGATACTAAACCCCTAACGGGAAGGATTGTGCCTGATGTTCATATGATGAAATCATAATCTTTCAGTCAGTTTAGTTGAAGTCTGGAGCTGGCATGTCAGTTAACTGCTAGTAGTCTGTTGTTATTTATGTATTATTGTCATTTTGTTTATTTTCTTTGGTTACATCTTCTGACATCAGACTCGGATTTCTCTTGAACTGAATTTTAATGTGCGTATTGTTATGCGTTTACTTTACTACATTGGTTAGAGGTATCGGGGGAGGGTTGAGATCTCACAAACATGTTTAACCCCGCCGCATTTTTGCGCCTGTCCCAAGTCAGGAGCCTCTGGCCTTTGTTAGTCTTGTATTATTTTAATTTTAGTTTCTTGTGTACAATTTGGAAATTAGTATGGCGTTCATTATCACTGGACTAGTATATATTTGTTTAGGGGCCAGCTGAAGGACGCCTCCGGGTGCGGGAATTTCTCGGTACATTGAAGACCTGTTGGTGACCCTCTGCTGTTGTTTTTTATTTGGGCGGGTTGTTGTCTCTTTGACACATTCCCCATTTCCATTCTCAATTTTAAAGTCATAAATGAGTACTCAATACTTTAGCGTTATACAAGTGCTGGTAATGTTTATTTACAATATAAGATTAAAGATAAAAAAAAATCATTATAATAAGGTGCATGCTGTACTGTCGGTGCAGGATAAAAACATTCAATTATCCGGAATCGGTGTCATAAAAGCTTCCATAGTGGGAGCTCTAAATGTCAATACTGGTAATTTATTCCAGGCTAATACTGTTCTTTTTTTAGTAATCATTTCTTAGGCTCAATATAGTGTATGCCATAGTATTATAGTGTCTAGATGTCCTGTATAATAGAATCAGGTAGCTATATAGGTTTCTGTAAGAATTGCTACGAGTCTATTAACTATTTTATTTAACAAGCATACTCTTATATTAACTCTTCGTTGGTACAAAAATGTACCAGCCAATTGATATCATATGCGAAACTTGACAGTTAAATTGAACCTATGGGTTCATCTTCATATTCACAGGAGTAAAATTTGCAGCTGAAAGTAAACTTATTGCAAACCTTAATCCTAGATAAAATGCTAAATCGGCTTGTACATGTTCTACTTAAATTATTTGTCTATTTTTAAATTTATTCATCCGGCAAAACTAATGCACTATAACACTAATGTATGATCAACATCGTGCATGTGGCCTATTGGATCACTAACCAGATGTTTAAAGGAATGCATTTAAATGTCATTTGTAAGTTTAAAAAAAAATATTATACTATGTCATCTGATGTGTTTATTTAAAATGTAAGTGTTTGATATTTGGTGAAATATTAGGAATGTTCCTGGTGTACTACACGTAAAAATAGCATTCAAAATTGTTTTGCATACTTTCATTGGTTTGATAAGGTAAATTATATTCAGATGTTTTTCGATAAATTGTTACATGTCCTAAAACAAGATAAGTAGTACAGGGACAAAACGGAACTTTTTACTTTTTCCAAAGAAAAGAAACAATATAATACACAGAATAGATAATTTCAAAACGTATTCTCAATAACAATTTTATAATAACAGATCCAAGTATTATTATAAATAAATAGAAGGCTTTTTTTCTAAAACAATTGTATCCGTATTCGGTTGTCAGTTGAATCTCACATGGACTCATTTCTTCAACAGGAAACATATTTTCTTGATTACCCCAATAAAATTATGTACGTCACTATGAGTGTTTATTCCATTTCTCTATCCCTAAAAAAACAGGCAACTTTAAGATGTAAAAAAGAAGTTATGTGTAAATAGCTATCAAAGGTACCAGGATTATAATTTAGTACGCCAGACGCGCCTTACGTCTACATAAGACTCATCAGTGACGCTCATATCAAAATGTTAAAAAAGCCAAACAAATACAAAGTTCAAGAGCATTGAGGATTCAAAATTCCTAAAAGTTGTACCAAATACGACTAAGGTAATCTATGCCGGGGATAAGAAAATCCTTAGTTTTTTCAAAAAATTAAAAGTTTTCTAAACAGAAAATTTATAAAAATGACCACATTGATTTTCTTGAAGGTAGGTTTATACCGAATTAACTTGATTTATTTATTAACTGATCCAAAAGATAGAGGATGGGGACATTCCTTGGCAATTACTTAAAGTCGAAAAAGTATTGTATCAATGTCAATCCTGTCCACAGAAAAAGAAAAAAAAACAATCGATATAAAATGTCAACTTTACAATAACAATTTCATTATGCAAATTCCTTACACTATAACCTATATACATTTAAGCTATGTATTTACGATTACCATAAATAAAGGCAACAGTAGTATACCGCTGTTCAAAACTCGTAAAAAAACAAAATTGGGGTAACAAACTAAAACTGAGGGAAACGCATTAAATATAAGAGGAGAACAACGACACAACATTAAAATGTAAAAGTCCAACACACTTAACGTAGTACATTGATTCGATATTTTTTGAAGGCGATTGATGTTCTACTCTAGAATATATTTTTTTTATTTTCTTATAATTTTTTCCGTAATAAGTTGGTTTTTTTCCGGTATTTTCTGTTGTACTGTTTGTCATGTTATCCAACAACATTAGGAGGGTAATAAGGGCATGGGTTACTATAGTTATCCGACTTTACAATATGATATTCACATTTATCATCTCGTATTTCAGTACATCCCATAGGGGGAACACGTGCACTTTGTACATCGATTCTGTAAAAAAAACAAAAAACATGTATTTCATGAAATGTAATATGCACAAGTATAACAATAAATTATATTAGTCTTTTGCAGACATGTATGTGCATGCATGCTGGTATCTAGAAAAATAAACTATAACAAAAGTTACGTTATCTTGTAATTTGGAAGTAATTATAATTGCTAGTAATGCTATAGTGAAGGAAAATGTGCATCTATTTCAAAACTTTGTTAATGAATTATAAAGAATCGTCGGTTTTAATTGAAACACCTTATCTTTTCTAAGGTATTGTTCTAGTCGGTTCTCATGAATGTTGGTTTAGATGAATGTTTTGTCCCCGACTTTTTCATACAAATATATAAAAAAAAAAAAGATGTGGTATGATTGCCAATGAGACAAATGTCTACAAGAGATGAAAATGACACAGACATTAACTATAGGTCACCGTACGGCCTTCAAAAATGAGCAAAGCCCATACCGTATAGTCAGCTATAAAAGACCCCGGTATGACAATGTAAAACAATTTAAACGAGAAAACTAACGGCCTTCTTTCTATAAAAAAAAACGCACGAAAAACAAATATGTTACACCTAAACAAACGACAACCACTGAATAACAGGCTCCTGACTTTGGACAGGCACATACATAAATAATATGGCCGGGTTAAACATGTTAGCGGGATCCCAACCCTCCCGCTAACCTGGGACAGTGGTAGAACAGTACAACATTAGAACAAACTATTAGTTGAAAAAGGCTCAACTCATCAGATAAACAAAATTACAAGTGGACGTGGCCGGGTACTTGATCATCCCAACAACAAAAAGACACTAGGAACAGATCTAAGAGTACTCGCAGTTATCTGACAGCTAGTTCAAAGCCACTAACAACTAATAAAACAAATCATACCTCTAAGACTAAACACATTTTTGAATTAAAATTGAGAATGGAAATGGGGAACGTGTCAAAGAGACAACAACCCGACCATATAAAAATCAACAGCAGAAGATCACCAACAGGTTTTCAATGTAGCGAGAAATTCCCACATCCGGTGGCGTCCTTCAGCTGGCCCCTAAACAAATATATACTAGTTCAGTGAGAATGAACGCCATACTAATTTCCAAATTGTACACAAGATACTAAAATTTAAAAAATACAAGACTAACAAAGGCCAGAGGCTCCTTTTATAGCATTTATTGCATTTCTTAACATTTGTTCAACTTGTCATAGCAATAGAACATATTCTGTGTCAAAATATTGCATTTCTTAACATTTGTTCATCTTGTCATATCAATAGAGCATATTCTGTGTCAAAATAATATGTCCTGATGGGTTAATTTTCTTATTGCAGTATGTTACTCTTGGTGTCAGTCCAGTAAAAAGACAGAAAACATTTCAAAATTTTTCATTTGATGTGATTGGTATAAATACATTTTGCTACAAATGATTACTGTAAATTCAAAAACTTTTTTATTTTGCGAAAAATACGACATGGTTATAACCGAAATAAATCAAACTCCCATTTTGAAATTTTATAAATCAGTTAAACAGGATTTTTCTCAATATCGCAAAAATTAAAGGCGTAAAAAATGACAAAATCGCAATAATTTCTGAATTTACAGTACATGCTGCTCCAATAAATCACAGCTTGAAGGGGATCAAGATCCATAACTTTGAAGTTGAATGAAGAACAGTTATCACAATATCCAAAAGAAAAAGACCAACAGCATTCAGTACACAGAAGAAAAAAATATTCAATAAACCAACAAAACCCATCGATACGAAGATGCTCACGAACTTATATCTGAAGTATTGATTTCGTCTAAAGATATAAATTACTAAATAAAACGCTATGGCATTATTTACGACATACTGTAGAAACATCCACTCGTATCTGATTGAAAATTTCCATCTAATTGAGGAGTTGATCAATGAATAGTTTGTTGAATTGTTAATTGAGAAATTTTTATTTAGTTCTTATTTAGCCCAAATCTCCAATTTTTTGAAATTGACGTATAGAAAAATTACAGTAAATCTAGGCAAAAGTGCGTCTCCAATTTGTTAATAAACAAACATATCAGATATTTCGAAAAAAAATAAGCACGGAAAGCTTTTGAAGTAGACCTGCAAATGCAAGAGGACGTCGCGCTCAAATGCTTTTTTTTAGTACCAAAGGACTTTTTACGTGACCAGAAGAAAATTATAAGGAATGAAATTCTACAATTAAAAAGTATTACAATTCGGTATATTCATAGACCAAAATGCAATTCATCGTTACATGTTTTGCATAGGAGGATGTCGCGAACTAAAATGGATTAATGCTTATCCGAAAGTACATATTTTGCTTTAATACCAATCTTTCTGTTTTTTCTAGGATTTCCTTTTTATACATTTTTATGAACAGGAGTATATCACTGTTCTTAATTCATAAATCGATAGAGGAAATAAACAAATCTGAGTTACAAACTAAAACTGAGGAAAACGCATCAAATATAAGAGAACTACGACACAACAGAAACACAACATTAAAATGTAACACTCACAGAAACGAACTGTAATATAACAATATCTGTCATTTAGCTTTTTTGGATATCTTTAGGTGTTTGCTATTTAAATTTCTTTTCAGTATTAAGTTGTTATATTGTCGTAACATTAAAGTATTAATTTTGGTCTATATATTGTGAATTTAAGTCAAGAGTGATAGACTTTTCCAAATAGCCCTGATGTGAATCAAATTCAGTAGAAATTGTTCCCTTCCTTTTTGTTGGAAATAAATTAGACGCCATTGTTAATAATGTTGGTGCTCAAAATACTACTTTTACTAAAACACGTTAAAGGTCAGAGTACGCTGTAGTCTTGCATTATGTGTAAACTTACGTACGAACAAAGAGAATATTGTCCAAAAGAATGACACATATACTTCATACATTCGTGATAGTTGTTGTATGTTTCGCCAGCATGTAATGTTATATTATTTTTCATAAAACAGGGCTGGAATTCATCTACAAATAAGGAAAATATTAATCGCTTTTTTATTTTAAAACACACAAGAGTTTCATTGTAATCTGTGAATATTCCAAAACTATATTTGGTTTTCTCAGTTCTATCATTTGATATTTTGCACGTCGAGGCCTTTTGAAACCCACTATACGGTATAGTTTTTCTTATTGTTGAAGACCGTACAATTGCCTACAATTGCTTACATCCACTTCATAAGACCTTAGGTGGATTGTTGTGTCATGACAATCATGCCATATCTCCTTATTTTTTAATTAATAGGTTTTGAGGTAATTAAAGTCTGGAACTGGCATGTCAGTTAACTGCTAGTAGTCTGTTGTTATTTATGTATAATTGTCATTTTGTTTATTTTCTTCGGTTACATCTTCTGACATAAGACTCGGACTTCTCTTGAACTGAATTTCAATGTGCGTATTGTTATGCGTTTTCTTTTCTACATTGGCTCGAGGTATAGGGGGAGGATTGAGATCTCATAAACATGTTTAAACCTGCCGCATTTTTTCGCCTGTCCCAAAGCAGGAGCCTCTGCCCTTTGTAAGTCTTGTATTATTTTTAATTTTAGTTTCTTGTGTACAATTTGGAGTTTAGTATGGCGTTCATTATCACTGAACTAGTATATATATTTTTTGGGGGGCCAGATAAAGGACGCCTCTGGGTGCGGAAATTTCTCGCTGCATTGAAGACCTGTTGGTGACCTTCTTCTGTTGTTTGTTCTATGGTCGGGTAGTTGTCTCTTTGACACATTCCCCATTTTCATTCTCAATTTTATTAAGTAAAAGAAAATAGTGTCAACAGGCGGTAACAATGAGAGGAATACACCTTTTTATTCATCTGTTTTTGACATGAGTTATCTGTCCTTTAAAAACAGCAAATAAATGTGTTGTCTTTTGTTTTCGAATATGCAGGTTTTCCTCTATTCACAAACAATTGGTACTCGTGAAAATAAATGAATCCACAGTTACTAACTAATTTGTTATTTGGGAATGTTGAAATATACTTTTAATATTAGTCTAAATGCTTTATTTCAAGCCAATTGATATCATAAGCGGAACTCGACAATTTTATTTACTCTATGAATATACCTTAACCTTCACACACAGGTAACTATGCAGCTGAAATAAAACGTATTGTAAACATTATACATGTACCTTAAATGAAATACTAATGTAATCATTATATACTTACATTTTTTGCCTATTTGATAAATTATTCATTCCCAAAAAAAAAAAATGCTCTATAGCACTAATGAATGAACAACATCGTGCATGTGACCGTTCAATCATTAACCATCTTGTTAAAGAATATGTTTGATTGTCATTTATAATTAAGATAAAATCTATAATATTTACTGTGTCTTTTGGTATATTTTGTGTAGTTTAACATGTTACTGTGTGATTGTATATTGATGTTACAAATGTACAACACATAGAAAATTATCGTATCAGTTGGGAGATATATTCCGTATCAGGCGCTGCTGGAATGTTGCTAGTTAGAAATGGAAAGTTCACAATTGGGAAACTAAAATCATCACTATTGACATATCATGATTTCCTTGCTAGAGGTTTGCCCCACACAAGGAAGCTATTAAACCAAGAGTTCGAAATGGTGAAGTTGAAATCATTCCTACGTAAACTTTACGGACGCCATGACGAGTTTGTTGACCGTTATGGAATAACCGTTTCACAGATAATACCTGATATGTTCCTTATGTCGTAACTACAATCCCCTTCCCTTTTCATGAATTTGTCCTACCGAATTAAACTCTTTACCAGGTTTGTTATAACATTATCGACACGACGGGTGCCACATGTGGAGCAGGATCTGCTTACGCTTCCGGAGTACCTGAGATCACCCCCAGTTCTTTTATGGGGTTCGTGTTGCTTAGTCTTCAGTTTTCTATGTTTTGTCCAGGCATGGGGTTATGCAAATTTGTCAATGTAATGCATGGTAATGCATTATATTTTTCCAAGTTATTGCATGTTATGTGTAATGCAGCAATTTGTGCATTACATGTACTTGTAATATAATGCGTTACTTTATAAAAAAAGTTGTGTAATTTCATGAATTACATGGCATTAAAGGTCACTACTTTTATTACATATTACATCTTTAACATGTTTTTTTGAGTTTTAACTAAACCAAATTTATGATTTCTTGATTGACTAAGAATATATTAATCATAAGAATAAATTCTTTATTACACTTTATTTCATATATTTACATTTATTTTCATACATTTTCCTGCATAATTTGATTGATATTTGAAAAACTTAACAGTATTGTTATTATAAGATCAAAGAATACCTTGTCTTGTTTGTTATAAAACACTAATTTATTTGTTTTACAATCAATATTTTCACCATTTAGAAAATTGTTCATTAATTCAGCTCTATCTTTAAAGTAATAACAGCTATTAAATATTCTGTTTTAAAAAAAAAAAAAAAAGAAAGAATATGTATAAAAGTAAAGTCAGCATTAAGTTAAAATAATTAAAAATGTAAAAGCTTTTCACATTTGTCTTAGAATACTTTATCTGTTGATATATAATTTGACCATTCTGACAAAACAGTTATGTTGAAAGTTATGCATAATGGCAAATTATGAAGTTAATAATCATTTAGTCACTATGCAAACTTCTACTGCTTTAAGATTTTCAGCTTTGGAACTATGTTCAATTTGGTACTGTGACCTTAAATGAATACTAATTCAAATGAGCTAAAAATATAGCATGACTTACTTGGAAGTCAATAATACATGACGAAACTGTTCTAAGCTGACGCAATAATATTATTTCTGTATTCCTCTTCAATAAATGTTTGAAATAGAAATGAATTATATTTCATGTCTTTTGTCGAATTCGTCGCTAACACCCCTTTGAATATGTTTCTTTTCATATTTAAAAGTTAACAAGCAAGAGGTGTGTCTGATTTGATTATGATAAAAAAAAAATTATTCATTATTTGATAGTCAGCTTATCTGAATATGCAAATAATAAACATTGTTTTACCGCTATTTCAAAATTATATATTTGATATCCAACTTACCTCCTTTCCCATCAAATGGTGGTCCGCCAGGATAACAATATTCCATTGAAAGCTGCACACTGACACACAAAAGAACGCATATTGTAACACACCAGTTAGCCATTTCAGTAACTGCGTAATAATGATAATGCACTTGTATTGTACCACTATCTATTATTCATAATTATGTAGGACGAAAGAGTAGACAGAGATTACAATGTTATAAATATTATGACATTAGATACAATGAAAATTATAGCAAAGTACCATCATTTTTCACATGATACATATATTAGTGAGAAAAGGTAATCAATGGAAAGGAATGTAAATACAAAAAAATAAATCAACTATTGTTTTAATACAAAATGTTGTAGTGCCTCGACCGTAAACAATCACTTTATCTCGTCCTCTAGAAAAGTGTTTCAGTCCTTTGAACGTGTGTGCCTTGACTACTACCATAGAACGCATCATTATAAATAATTGTAATAAAACACAGTATCTATTGTTGAGATGCACATTATTTGGTAGGCTGTTTTACACTGCTATCAAACAAAGTTTTCCTATTTTTGCCTTTTGAAAAATCCAATTGTTGCTGCAACTCATTTAAAACCTTCTTAATTGATAAGAAGGGTATTTATGTTAACGTTTCAGTGCCCAAATTGCATCGAGTACCAAAATTGTACCTATTTAGCATAATTGCAGTGAAAATCCTAAAGTTTTCTCATGGAAAAAACATTTTTGTTTTTATTATCTTACATCATGCACGGCTTTCAAATAGGTAATTATATAAAGATATTCACAAAACATTCACAATGAATATCAACAGATGAATTATTCACTGAAAAAAAGTAAAATCGTCATGCGACGTCCACAAAAAAATCATTTGTAAAAATTGAACAAGTAAAGATATGCAACGAGCATCCATTTCTAAAGAAATGACTAATCAGTATGGTGCAATGTCAAATTGTTCTAAAAAAACTTGAAGTAATAGAACAAAACATCCGTAATTTGATATGGAAGGTTATGGAATTAGGCACTTTTTGTACTCCTCATTACAGTATAATGGACCGTTTTGAGGCACGTCTGGCGCAAAGACAAAATTTTAATTCTGGTATCTATGACGATTTGTTTTTCAAACTATTTATCTAAAATTCAATATTGATTCAAAATTTAATGGGTGGACTTATAAAGTAAATAGGTATGCAACTACAAAATAATCACAGAATAGAAACTTCTGTCTGGATCATAAAAAAATTAAAGTTGAACAAAAAGCTGTCAAAATATGTGCAATTTGGGTACCGTTACGTTAGATATATTTAATTTAGATATGATAAAATTATTGAAGAGGTTAATCTAATCCTTGAAAACATTAATGTACGTTTTGACAATAAACGGTTTCGATAGGTTGTATGTATTTCCTACGGGTAACAATTGCACCCTTTTAATATTCTTGTTTCGGTACTTTTAGAATTTATTATCAAACTCAGTTAAGACTCGTCTGAATAGCATTTAATTGATAAACTAAAAAAAAATCGTTATCTTGCAATTTAAAAAAAAAATCTTGATAATTTTTTTCCGTCAAATAATCAAAAACTCTCTAAACAAACTGCCAAAATCTATTCTCAGGAACTGACTTTCAACAAATGAAATTTTAACGGTAATAGCTGTCCTTTTCTAAATTTAGATATTTCAGTTTTACATGGTAAACTTTACACCAGCTATTTTTTTCCCTATTGTTAATTTGCCTTTTTTTGATCGGGATGTTCCTTTTTGGGATTTATATTTCGCAACTCATTACCTATGCCCGTGTAGTTCGTGACGTTTTTGGGTTTCAATGAACGTTATCTTTGCATTATGTATACTTATTAGGTCAGGGATTTCGTGATAACATTTTACCTAGAACATAAATTCTTCAATAGATACAAAGATCTGGGTTGCATATTTGGCTGTACATGTAAAAAATAAAAACTGTCCTTAATCGTGTGTTCTCACAGATTTTGTACATTATAGTTGAAGGGATGTACATGCAATATCCTGCCACGCTCGGTGCGTGCGAAGGGATTAAACAAAAAATCTTATAATTTCTTTAAATGATTTACTGATACACCACTGTCTTGGTTAGGAGAGTTTGGCGCCCGCTAATATGCATAACCCCGCCGCATTCTGTATGTGTCTGACCCAAGTCAGGTATGTGTAATTACGTGGATTTCATTTGATGCTTTATATCACATTTGTATTTCGTTCTTTGTTTTTTTTTACATAAATTAAGCTGTTAGTTGTTCGTTTGATTTGTTTAACATTTGTAATTTCGTGGCCTTTTATATCTGATTTTGCTGTATGGGTTTTGCTCATCATTGACGATCGTCTCATAGGTAATTCTACAATATCTTCTTATTTAAAATATTAGCCATCAGAACTTTTAGGCACACTTTCTTTTATTTGGTACGTTTCATATACTGTATAAATCAATTATGGCTTCTGTCAAGTATGTTGATATGTTTCCAGTTATATTTATCCTCCGTTGAACATGAACAACTAAAAATAATGAATAGTTGTCTAGTGAAAATTCCTAGTCTTACATATACATTTGATTCAGTCAGCATAATCTAATATACTCTTTGGTAGGAAATAACAATATTAATTCATACCATTTAGCATAGTAAAAGTTGGAGAATAGAAAGGCAAGCGTTAAATGATGTCAGTTCGAGATTAGGACGTGATATCTTCTTCACTTAAAATTTCGAGACCCCAAATGGCAACACTTTTTATAACTTATAATGTCAAAATCAAAAATTATTTGAAACTGAAATAGAACAATTAGTATGTTCGGTATTAATTTACGAAACATACACAAAAAAGTTAAATAAAAAAAATTACAGAACTCCAAATAAAATTCCAAACGAAAAGTCCCTTATTAGGGTAGCACAGTACAAATATTTTTCCCCTCCAAAACTTTAAACTGCTGTAACTTCCTTCATCCAGCTTTAAATGTTATAAAGGAGGTACCAAAAGAAAGAAGAAATATTAATCTTTCAAATGTTGATATTTGATTATTATGTAGTTAGTTGCTAAATTGTGATGTCCACACTTGAATGATATTAGCTTTTTTGTTATTCATAGCATCCCAAAATATTTTATAGATTCCTTTAAAACACAGTTTGACCTCCAGATTTTTCATATTGTATTTTTCTTTCTCTCATAAACCTTCAATGAAGTTTGCAACCTAAATTCATAAGAAATGACGTATTCTAATGGGAATAGAATTTGTTCTATTTATGTTTTTTTAGAAATCTGAGACATCCTTAAGAAGGTAACTGGTTAAGGAACAACATTTTGCGAATTTCGGGCATATAGGAGCACCAATCTAAGAGCTAAAGTCATCTTAAACACATGTACCATGGGGATCCTTCATGATTGGCCTTTAATCATAAATCAATTAGGGTTTGACCAGTAAGTAAGCATTCCATATCAGTAATTCTGAATATATATATATATAAAAAAGGAACACCCTATGCATCAAAAATCAGTTATGGCGGGATATTTTATGTCACTATTGGCCTAACCACAAAGTATTGCCCACATGATCTTATCTTGTATCAGTCAGACACGTGTATTTGTTTATAAAACCAATTATCATCAAAACTCATTAACAGTGCAAGATATGTGAATAAACAGCTGAAAATGATATTATATGAGGGTGTTTTTTTTAAATAAAAGGCAAGTTGAATGCATTTAAGGTAATAAACAGTGAGGGAGAAAACGAGTTGACCGAGGCAGAACTGGTCAGATATTTTTTTTTCTTAAAAAAATCATTGTTCGTAAGCCAGTTAATAAATAGAAATAGAAATAGAAAATATCAAAAATAAATGACATTCTAGTATATGAAAATCGGGAATTGTGTATCATTTATTCTTATTCATAGTACTCAACTGGACCGTGATAGTAAATAATTATATTTAATTATTATAAAAGCACTGTCCATGTTAAACAAGAAGCGGATGAAACCATGGGGATATTCAAACCTACGTAAGTCGAAGTTTTGTGGAAAGGTTCCTTGTCGTGTTAAGTTCTAGCTTTTGTGTTACAGTTATTAAATTGTTCTTTGTGTGACAATTACGGTAACTTATAATCATGAAAACTGTTAATCGCTGTGTCATTTGTGGAGAGTTTTCTCATTGGCAATCATACCACTTCTTCTTTTTTTATATATGTTTGAACTGAATATACTATTATCACGATTTATATACTTATATAAACCTTAAGAACTTCGTACAAGTTTTCACCGACAGCAAATGGTGTATTGTCAAATTAATTAAGCAGTAGTTGTAAAGTTTCTGTTAACAAATAAACAGATATCAGAAGATGTGGTATTAGTGTCAATGAGACAACTCTCCATCCAAGTCATAATTTGTAAAAGAAAAACTACAATTTGGTCTTCAACACAGAGTCTTGCTCACATCGACAAGCAAGCTATAAAGGGCCCAGAAAAAGACTTTTGTATAATCATTCAAACGGGAAAACTAACTGTCTTATCTATACAATAAACGAGAAACACTTATGAACTACAACAAACGAAAACTGCTGAACATCATGAACATCGTGAAATTTATAGTTTATCAAATAAGAAGACGCAAACACTGCAGCCGAGCAAGGTCCGTCTGATGAACATGACAACAGGTCTATAAAACAACACTTCGTAAGTTCATATATAAAGGCAACAGTAGTATACCGCTGTTCAAAACTTATAAATCGATAGAAAAAAACAAATTCGGGTTACAAACTAAAACTGAGGGAAATGCATTAACTATAAGAGGAAAACAACGACACAACACTTGATTCGGAACGTGCAGTGTCAACAATCGGAAAGCAAAGGCTGGACAAGAACCGACACACGGAAGACCTATATAACCGAAACGACATAAAATTAAATAGCTGAATTATTCTACGGTCAACTTTACTTCAGGGAGTCGGAACCATAGTTTAAATTATACTTTTTACCGGAATTATACTTATTTGAGCAACACGACGGATACAGATGTGATGCAGGATAGCTTACCCGTTCGGAGCATCTCAGATCACACTCAGGGTTCAAGTTGCTCAGTCTTTAGTTTTTCTATGTTGCTTTTTTGCACTTTTGTTTGTTTGTTGGCCTTTTTTACTCTTTAGCTATCCTGTTAATTGTTCATTTTTAGCAAGAAGTTATCACATGGTAAAATTTCTTTTAATTAACTTTTAAACAAATTTTAGCAGCCAATTAATGTCCCATATAGAAGAAAAAAATATAAGATTAGATATTAAATCTGCTGGTCTTTTGGATAAGTTTATAAATTATAATCCTGGTTCCTTTGATAACTATTATAAAATTTCAATTTTTGAATCTTAATATCAAAAAGATTTTTGAATATAATATCATTGATTGTACAACTTAATGCCAAATGCAATATTAATTTAATAGTTCACGTTTGTATCATGTCTTTCAAGTTCTTTATCAAGAAGTATTCTATAAATCGTAATATTTGATGCCATATCAATTCAATTATAAAAGTTCTAAAATTTTCATAAAAGCTTTCAAAGTTTCATAAAAAAAATATATGGATTATTCTCCTATATACCTTCTGGTAAAAGTACATTTACGGCCAAAATACTTGATCAACCGAAAATCACATCCTTGAAGGAATCAGACTGTAATACTGTTTTTAATTCTAATTCCTTTGATGTTGATCGTATTTATTAAAATTTCAACTGTGCATACAGGTGTGAAGTTTGTAGCCTTTTTAACTATCATTTTTACATCGAAAAAAATCTGTGTACAACTATACGAGTTAGTCAAAAATATGAATACCGATATCTATTTGAGAAACAGGGATCTAGGTCAAGCTCCTGACCGACAAGGCACAGAAGAAATAGATGTCCATAATGGTACGGAACACATTCAATCGGACGAAACAACCGGGAAATGGTCAATTTCTAACAATACAAAAGAGTTGCTTAGGGCAATTTTTGTGGAATTTATTGGTACATTGTTCTATGTCTTTATAGCAACGAACGGCTATTGGTATGGTCCAGGTTTTGTATTAACGTCACTGATTATAGCTTTTGGGAAAATAAGGTAAGGTTGTGTTGCGTTAACAAATAAACAATAATGCTTAATGTTAATTAAGACTCTAATATGAAATGATTTTAAGTTTTATATTTTTTTACTTACTTATAGGTCAAAAAGGCCGGGTGTACAATCATTGTATTGACAAATATCATTATTATACTGTATAAATACACAATGTCACTAAAATAAACTAATTCGTATTCGTATTCGTTAATGATTCATGGGATATTTAACGGATCATAGACTAGATAATACTTCAGTAGATACATCTTCAGGTTTCTAGTACCGCATAGTTTTCCGTCCCTCACCGATCTAATGTAAGATCACTGTCAATCATCAAGTCAAAAATTAATTATCATTATTTAATTAGCAAAAATTACTGACGTAATCGACGGTAGCAAAACCTAAAAATGACAGATTTTTTTAATCAATGCTTTCTAATTTACATTGCAAATTTATTTACATAGCTTGAATTCCATACACAATATAGAGTTTATTCATATATAAAATAATTTCTTGTTTCCATTTATTAGTGAAGAAGGAATTTCACTTTTTATTTTTATATTTATTTCAGCGAAGGGCATTTTAATCCAGTAGTTACCCTTGCAGTAAGCATAAGTAGGGGATTTACCAGAATGACTGCACTCTATGTTATCGCTCAAATGGTGGGAGGGATAGCAGGAGCGGCTTTAGCAAAAGTGAGATCATTATTTTTTAATCTATGCTTAGTATAATGTAACATTTCTAACTGCAAGTACATAGATTACCGTAGCCGTATTTGGCATAACATTTTTGAAATTTGGTGTCATCAATGCTTTTCAACTTTGTTCTTGTTTGGCTTTATAACTATTTAGATCTGAGCGTCAGTGATGAGTTTTATGTAGATGAAACGCGCGTCTGATGTATTAAATTATAATCCTGAAACCTTTGATAACTATATTATAAAGAATATGAACAACATGTAAATATGAAAAATTCGAATTAGGTCTCTCACAAATAAAAACACGCGTTCAAATTAATTCTAAGCCTGATATCTATGATGAGTTCATTTTTAACCATTTGGTTAATTGCACTGCTGATGCAGGTTTCCCGCCAAGGATTTTTTCAGCCCAGTTGTCAAAACTTCTGTTTTCACATTAATCACCTTTGACATGGTCATAATTATAACTTTGAATGTTTCGAAATACTAATAACTATACCCCCATCCATTTCCTCATCTGTATTTCAGAAAACCAGTCGCTATTCAAAGCATTTTTTATTTTTTTTCATGATTAGAAAGTCACTGGTTAGTTGGGTTTTTTTTTGGTATCTGTAATGATTTTATTGTTAATTACCTCTAGATTTTTCATTCTATTTTAACACGGTATGTTTATCAATCTATAAAAACTAATAATAATGGTGAAGTATTGAATGTTCCACGCTGCCCAGCTTGATGATGTTTATCAATCTATAACATTTTTATTATACCACAGTTATCTTTTTCTATATAAAATAAGTACACAATAATTTCACTATTTTGCAAATTACAAGCTCTAAAGTATTGGACTGGTCAAAAATTTCCAACTATTAGACCTGGGTGAAAATATTTGACCGCAAGCTTCATTATATTTCGTTGAATTTTAAATGCAGCTACTCGATTGGAGGATTTTGAAAATAACTCGTTGAGTAACGACGTCGTGCTTACCTATTGTATCTAGTATAGGGTTGACGTCAGTGCAAGACGTAGCCTTAGCATTTGAACATATCTATGAAGTAAACGATATGGTTTGGTTTCTTCTTTTTAATATTACAATAGTTGATTTAACACTGCCATTGCTTGTCTGTTGTCTTTTTCGATATAATAAAATACTTACTGACTGGATATTCGTTGGATAGTAAGTTTATTGTCCATTGGATACAAATATTGCCCTCAGATACGCCTCAGGACAATATTTGCTCCTCGGGACAATAAATTTACTATTCCACTCATACCCAGTCAATAAGAATACTTTATTGTATAGCAATATAATATTTCCCACAGAAAGTTACCAAGAGTTAGCGTGCAATAAATTTTAATATTACACTAGTGCAATAAATCTTCAAAATTCAAGACTTCATCAACGAAAAAATCTTAGTTTAAACAAGTTTTTACTTTAAATATTATATTGCTATACAATAAAAGGGTTATTGTATGGAGATTGGGGAATATTCATGCAATAACCTTATAATACTAATGGTGAGATATTGAATGTTTCAGGTTGTCTTCTTTGATTATTCCAATGCCGTTAGATTAGGACCATATCTCAATGTTTTGGGTGAATCTGTTGAACCTGCAAATGGAATTTTATGTGAAGGATTAAGTACCTTTCTACTTGTGTTAACGTACTTAATGTCTATAGTAGATAAAAGAAATAAGGACTCGATGTTGTCACCAATAGCCATTGGATGTGTTGTAACGGCAAACATTGTAACAACGTGAGTATTTAAAAAAACAGCATTTTTAGTATTGGTGAGGATTTTTCATAAAACATTATCTGTGAATGGTTGTGCACTATATTAAGAAAAAAAAGTGGAAACATGGGAACAAACTGTGCCCCTCTACTTGCCGACTTGTTTCTTTATTATTATGAGGCTGACTTCATGCAGGAACTTCTTAGGAAGAAAGATAAGAAGTTAGCAATATCCTTTAACTCTACTTTCCGCTATATAGATGATGTTCTTTCACTAAACAATTCAAAATTTGGTGACTATGTGGAACGCATCTATCCCATCGAACTAAAGATAAAGGATACTACAGATACAGTTAAGTCGGCTTCATATCTTGACTTACATCTAGAAATTGACAATGAGGGTCGGTTGAAAACAAAACGTTACGACAAAAGAGATGATTTCAGCTTTCCAATTGTGAACTTTCCATTTCTAAGTAGCAACATTCCAGCAGAACCTGCATACGGGGTATATATCTCCCAATTGATACGATATTCCCATGCTTGCATTTCCTACCATGATTTTCTTGATAGAGGGTTGCTGCTCACAAGGAAGCTATTAAACCAAGAGTTCCAAATGGTGAAGTTGAAATCATCCCTTCGTAAATTTTACGGACGCCATCACGAGTTGGTTGACCGTTATGGAATAACCATTTCACAAATGATATCGGATATGTTCCTTACGTCGTAACTACAATTCCCTTCCCTTTCATGAATGTGACCTACCGAATTAGACTATTTACCGGATTAAAATTTTGTAATCACATAAGCAACACGACGGTTGCCACATGTGGAGCAGGATCTGCTTACCCTTCCGGAGCACCTGAGATCACCCCTAGTTTTTGGTGGGGTTCGTGTTGTTTATTCTTTTGTTTTCTATGTTGTGTCATGTTTACTATTGTTTTTCTGTTTGTCTTTTTCATTTTTAGCCATGGCGTTGTCAGTTTGTTTTAGATTTATGAGTTTGACTGTCCCTTTGGTATCTTTCGTCCCTCTTCTACATTCTTGATCCGGAAGAGGCATTTCTCGAAGATATATAGTTGCGAAAAAATCAATTATACGGTATTAACTTCTAATAAATTATCTGTTTGCAAAGTATAAAGTATTGGAAAAACGAATGATTTCATAGATTGCCTTATCGGTATTTGGTACAACTTTTTGGGGAAATTTGGTTCATCAATGTTCTTCAACTTTATACTTATGACTTGAATCTGCACACTTTTCCCCCGAGCATAAATGATTGACTTGTTGATTGAATATATAATTGAGTGATTGTACCCCGATATGTAGGTTTTGAAAAGCATGTTGACAAGGATGAAGGTTGATTAATCAAGTGTTCTATTTTCAAAATCAATAATTTAGTGTCACAATATAAGCTTAACAGTAGGTCCAATTTGAATCCGTCAAATAGTAGTTGAAGTTTACCCTTTCGGAGCACCTGAGATAACCCCTAGCTTTTGTTAGAGTTCGTGTTGCTTATTCTTTTGTTTTCTATGTTGTGACATGTGTATTGTTGTTTGTATGTTTATCTTTTTCGTTTTTAGCCATGGCGTCATTTTTTTCGATTTATGAGTTAGACTGTCCCTCTGATATCTTTCGTCCCATTTTTGTAACACACAGATAGCGCAGAAGTCATTCTAAAAAATACGTTGAATTTAACTTCCTCTTCCTCACTTCAAAAAAGGACTACCTCTGTGCATCGGTTTGACTGCAATGTTGGAGAAGTACAACTGACAATATTTCTATACCAATGGAAACCCTTTCATTTTCCAACGTGTTATAGTTCATGATAAGTCAAAATCTTGGTTTATTGAATTCTAGTTAAACACTTTATAAGGCAAACTTTTAATTGTCTGGCTTATGTTTGTTCAATGTTTGTAGTTGCTAACTTTGAATATATATTTCTTTTCAGAGGTAAATTATTGAGCATTCTCAAAGAAATCTATGCTTGCAACACGCATCGATCGCGTTACCAGTCGTTCATATTACCTTATGGACCAAACTCATATAGAGTTTAGAGTATTCAAATATATTTAAAGATCCAAGAGGGACAATCAAAAACTGGGGATGATCCGGTGCTGATCCTGCTCCACATGTCACACCTGTTGTGTTACTCATGATATTTCAAAACGATAAATAGTCTATTTCGATAGGTCACATTCGTGAAAAGGAAAGTGGATTGTAGTTACGACATAATGTACATATCCGATATCATCTGTGAAACGGTTATTGCATAACGGTCAACCAACTCGTGGTGGCGTCCGTAAAATTCAACTTCACCATTTGGAACTCTTGGTTAAGTTATTAATCATAATATATATAAAAATCTTAAAATGAATTGATAAAAAAATGAAACATGAAAAAAATGAATTGATGGCCTTGTGACATATTTATAAGAACAGATTAATGATTTTACGGTTTCTTCTAGAAATTAAGCGTTCAAATTTTTACTAAATAAAAATAAAGTGAGAATTCCTCATTCCTGCAATTGCCTAAAAAGTGTTGATGTTGACTTTGTGACCTCTAACAAGTTATAAATATATTATTATTATATCAATGGTATTTTATGAGCGCACATATAGAGTGTACGTGATCAGTGTGTTTAAGAATTTATTATCTTACAAGCTAAAAGAGTAACTAAAGATACCAGAAAGTCAAACTCATAAATCGAAAATAAACTGACAACGCAATGGCTAAAAATGAAAAAGACAAACAGACAAGCAATAGTACAAATGACACAACATAAAAAACTAAAGAATAAACAACACGAACCCCACCAAAAATTTGGGGTGATCGCAGGTGCTCCGGAAGGGTAACTTGCTTCCTTAGACCAATGGAGAGAATGAATATTATAAATGACACTGTGTACCTATGCTTACGGTCGTATTTAGTTGTATTATAATTTTTTTATATCTTTTTTCTACATATATTGTACTTCTTGATCATAAATTATAATACTTCCTTAATAGTTATTATCAAAAGTCATCAAAATACGTGTGGATTGTGAAATTGAACATCTATAGTCTGTCCTCTATAAATGAATCAACCTGCAATACAGGATGAAGCATTCATATATGTCACTATTGTATAAATTGCATTGACCTACTCTGGTATAAAGGTGGGTAAAATATGTGATACAAGATTGAATTTAGATCTTTACAAAAAACTTGATTGAAAACCATAGAAGCCTCGTTCTGTTCACTGTTGTATTTAAAACCTGCTTAACTTGCAGTTTGAATGTGACCGGTGGATCCATGAATCCTGCACGAAGTTTCGGCCCTGTCGTGTGTCTGTCGAACTCCAAGTACAGTCATGTCGTATGGAAGTATCACTATGTGTACTGGGTCGGACCTACAGCTGGATCAATAGTAGCGGCTGTTGTTTATAGGTTAACATAACTTCAGATTTTGTATCAAAAACACTGTTTCTCGCCAACATATTCTGACAATGAAGAAATTTTCTTTTCAGTGTTAACTTTCACTCTTTCAAAATGATTTAAGATTGTATGTAAATTCCTTGTTTGTATACAAAAATTTATATTACTTTGAATTTTGTTAACAAAATTTTGTTAAACTTATAATAAAAAAAAACCAGGGATGGCATAGATACAAACATTACATATCTCAAAATACTAGGCAACAAAAAACAAATGTGAACAACTCAAACTAGACAAACCAAAGACCTGACTTATGACAAAATAATCAGCGAGAAACAAATATGACAGAAAATAAAAAAAAATACAACCTACTAATAATAGTTGTATTGTGTTCAATACATATAATGTATTTCAGATTCATATTAAGTACAGAACCCTGTTGTTGCAGAACCCAATGACTAACTTCATATTGTAAGTAAAATAATCAATTTTTGAAAATATTTAATTAAATAAAGGCAACAGTAGTATTAATTCGATTAAGCAAATACAAATCCGGGTAACAAACTAAAACCAAGGGAAACGCATCAACTATAAGAGGAAAACAACGGAACATCAGAAACACAGAAATTAAACAACAGCAAACGCCAAAATACATAGAAATCAATGCTGGTACAGGACACTTTGAAAAAAACAAGAACTAGTATATATATTTGATTAGGGTCCAGCTGAAGGACGCCTCCGGGTGCGGGAATTTCTCGCTGCATTGAAGACCTCCTGCTGTTGTCTGTTCTATGGTCCGGTTGTTGTTTCTGTGGCACATTCCATATTTTCATTCTCAATTTTTTTTATTGAACCTGATTTGTGTAGCTAGTCAAACCTCCCGCTCATATAGTAATGTTAAAAATACCGCTAATATAATAATGTTAAAAATACCGCAAAAACTTATGATAATGTTAAAAATACCGCTACAATGACAATACCACATGAAACGATTTCAGTATAAAAAGTTAAATCACAAAAATACTGAACTCTGAGGAAAATTGAAAACAGAAATAATAACACACGCAATAATACTGAGCACAGAAAAATACATAGTTTTAATAATATGCTAATTCATAACAACATTAAGCGTTAATATTGATGCGAATCTCTTATTTAAAAAGATCGTCATGATAAGTTGGTTGCATCGGTTTAGAAAAAAATATAATGTTTAGAATGTTTTAATTGTCGAACGTTATTCTTGTTACCAATCTTAATGTTTTAAATCTTCCCAATATGTTGCGTCATTTTGTTTTCAGATGTTGTCAAAACTGGATGTTCTAGGGGTACAGAATCCAGATGAATAATATAGATTTATATGACTAAATGATTTACTGAACAGTTATTTTGTATTGTAATTGATGTTTCAAACGTTCTAATATTTGCAACAAAATGCGGGTTTAACTATAATATATCATGGTCATAGCATTTTTTTTATGATAAGTAAGTTCCAAAAAGAAATCACGAAAATTAACGTATATTAGAATCAAACAGAGTTCCTTGGATTTTTTGTGTAGCACTTTGAAGCAGAATTTAAATTACAGAATTCTAAAACAATATCTGGGTAGTTAAACTTTATCTATCATTTTGGGAAAAAAGGAAAAATGGCAAATAATGAACTAGCAAATTTTTATGGAACTTTTCATCAACAGGTTTTCGTCGAATCCTTACCAATACAATGAAACATATAGATATGCAGCTTGGTTTTACCCAGACAAACGGCAAAATCAAAAGCTATTTTTTTAAAATATATTTGTACATATAAAGAATTATAATTTTAAAAATATAGAGAACCATTATTGTATTGGTAATTTGTTTTTCACTTTTTTGCAACAAAGTATATAACTGTTTAGAATTATTATAAAAGAGACAGAACCATTAATCCAGTAAAAACAGCCACCACCCTGCACGGATTTGGTAATTGAAATTAACGTGTATCGTCCTTCCCTACACTCAGTCACTCATTTGCTCCCAAATGGTCGTATAACGACTTTGAGACGAAATCAGGCATTATCAACGACGTTGTGTATTCCGTTGAGTCGCTGAAAAGTTATGTAAAAAATATTATCAACTTTGTTTATCGGCACATCTACCGTCAAAGTTATTGTCATTACACATCCGTGAAAAAAAAACTTTTCAATAGTTAAAATGATTGATTGATTGGTTGTTTATTGCCTAACGTCAAGTTGCAAATATTTCATGCATGTTCAGGACGAGAACAAGTTAACAATAAATACAATAGGAAGGTCTTGTCAAAGAGGCCATCCGGGTTGATGGTCGGGAAAATTTTGACTGCCATTGGAAAATGAGGGTATATTGGATAGGAACAGATATTTTGCCCTGCAACAGGCAACCTATGGACCACTCAAAGAGTTTATGCAAGGATTCCTGACGTAAAAAGAGCGTGGAACTTTCTTTATATAATGCATCGGATTAATCGTCCCCGTTATTACCGAACGTGGTAGCAAACTTGTACATCCTGCACAAACAAAAGGACGAACTACTTTAGCAAGCGTTTTGCTACCGGTCGGATGAAGACCAAGTTACCATATTTCTATTCCCCAGTTACCCTTAGGGGTCTTTTTTAAAACGTACATTTGTACAAATTGTTCAGATTGTTATTCAATACCTGTTTCAAATCAGACCAATTACACATATTTCTTGACATTATTTTTTTTTTAAAGGAAATTTGTATGTAAGGATAAATTCTTTACACGAAAACAAGTTTTGTTTTTTATGCATTTCAAATTTGCACACTTTGTTTCTTAAAGTTTAAACACAAGGTAACTGCCACTATATACTTTTAAGCTCATCTAATTCAACAGATCAAGTTGGTTGTTCTCATCACTTGACGTACGTCGTCAGTCCCAATGTTAAAACCAAGATCTTCTAATTTTTCCGTCGACTCCTTAGATAAGTTGTTTGAATCACTGTTTGCCAATTTTTACACTTTGGTGAAACATTTAACTGATACAGAAAAAAGTTACATAGAAAATTTATCAACAGTACAACATATCTACTTAATCTTACCCATGTATGCATATCATGTATGCATATATGTTTTTGTTTAAAGTTGGAGAGTGGTCATTGTTAAAAATGTACATGGGATCATGAAGGTGAGCAAAACAAGCTCTTGAAATCCTAATGTTATCCTACAGTGTCAATAATTCTTCATTTTTGCGAAATCTGTTATCCAAAGTCCTTAAATATGGTGAGCAATATTCCATCAATTAAAAACGTATATATGTTTACTCAAGCTACAAATATTGAACTATAATTAGTTGACATTGCATTTATTTGAAAGCCCCGCACTCTGTAAACAGTGTATGAAGTACACCACTAATTGATGGTTCCATTGCTTTCTATGTTAAATTTTTCCATTTCAAGTAGGCAAACTTCTTTTGTTTTTTAAAGTTCAAATAAAGTCACAATCATTGCATGTCAAAGCAACACTTTATGGTTTCTTGTACTGGAAAAATCAACACACCTGTAATGGCATATTAGAAAGAACTGGTTCCCAGAACTTCGGATGTACCAAAACAGGTACTTCAGCAGACATGGGGTCAATTACTTTTGAAAGTAATCAATTACATTCAATTACATTTACAAAATCTTCAATTAAATTACACATTACATTTGACCTTTTTTACCAATGTAATAAATTACTTTCCAATTACTCGACAAATGTAATTAATTACTTCAATTACTTTTGAAAGGATAATTTAGATAAAATATTGAAGACATAGATTTCTCCTATGATATGTACATAATTATCATCCATTTCTTTATAGTAATTACAAATAATATCTTCAGCGATTTTTTTGAATACAGTAAGTAGCCTTGAAGAAGCCTTATTCAATATTTTGAAAACATTAAATTTTGTTGTTATTACCTATTGAAATTTTATATTTTAATGTATTTCATTGAAAATGATACAAAAAGAGAGCCCTTATTTTTACATTTTGAAAAGATTTTTTATTTTGATCACAACTTATTAAAATTATTTTTCCTAAAAAAATATTTGATTTACATGATTTAGAAAGCCTGCCTTTTTAAATATCCTTTAGTTTTAATCACAATTTATTTTTTTGAAAATCATGCACCTTGGGAATATTTATCTCTCTCTAATTGTCTTTAACACCTGTTTATAATGCAAACATAACTGTTGTAAAAACAGTAATTTTATAGTTTAAGATAAAACAAATAGCCAGAGGTTATATTTATTGATTATGTTAAACCAATGTCTAACAATATCTATAAAATATACATATAGGTAACAAGATAATTAAGGTATAAGACAGTGACTTACTAATGGTTTCTTTTATACACAAATTATGGCATGTTTTTGTAATATTTATTTTTTCTTTGTATTTTATTTTTTTGTAAATTCAATACAAAATACAGAATCTCCAATGGTAGTTTTGTAATTACATAGAAACTATAATGTATAGGCTTTGCTTTGTCAGCTAAGAAAATTTACTAAGGTCATGGCTTTTCATTATTTTTTGAGAACATTCACGATTCAATCTTTCTGATCCAAAATTTAAATGAAATTGAGATGTAATTTAAATGTAATTGTCAATTACACAGAATTTTGGCTATGTCATTCATTTGATACCAAAAATACCTTAATATTCCACATATTTTGAAAGTTACACTAATGCGTAGGAACTATTTTGTGTTAAATATGTGCTACTTCCTGGTATGTGCTTTCTGGCAGGACCGAATTAGTAGTGTTCCACCTGTAATCGTTATTAAAACCGTAACCTGCTATAAAATATATAAAAGTTCAACTATTCTGAACAATTATCCTAAATATATAGTTTTAATTTGATGAAACCAACTCTTTATGTTAAACTATCTAAATCAAAACCTTAACCAAATATGGGACGGACAACCAGAACAGAAAATATAAGGCCTAGTCTATCGTAGGCGGGCATACAACAGACTGTTTTTAACCATAATAATCATTCATTATTTTAAATAGAAACAAAAGCTTCAGTTTTTTCATTGTGATAATTTTAAACCAATACATCGGTACTCCATACTTGACTTTTATTCAAGAGTTAAATGCCTGCCTTATACGTACATTTATTGGGGAGTAAAAAAAATGACCGAAGTACATTTTGTATGAAGGGTGGACCATGCGCTTTGTTTTAAACATTTGCGCACGGTCGACAGCAGTATTGATTGTGACGTTGTTAATTATCGTAATAACGTGTTTTGTATTCTTTTATTTGTCTCTATGAATATTACTTTTACTGTTTAGTCTGTTTTGGTGATATCCATTTGTAATGACACTGTGATTATGCATGCCGTCATTGTGTTATTGTTCTATGCTATTTTTTGTATTCTTGTCTTTCATTTTTGCTTATGTGCTTTGTCCATATGCATTTTGTTTTGTGTTACTTTGATACATATGACGCGTCCCGTCATTGTGTAATTGTGCTACGGTAAATATTTTTTATTCTTGTCTTAAATTTTTGCTTTTGTGCTTTGTCTATATACCTTTTTGTGCTTCTTTGTTACATGTTTGTTTGGTTCTGTCACGATCCAGATGAATTTTATAGAGTAATTCACATATTTATTCAGTCAAACTTGTATATAGATAATGATTTTGAAATTGTCGTAATGATCAGAGAATTGCACTTGCAGTCTTTGCGCAGGACGCCTTTTTTTCATAGTTTATTTTATACATAGTTTTAACATACGCTTTTATGTATATATGTACGTTTGGCCTAAGTTTGGTTCACCTGTGTTTAAACGCACACTGATTAGGCTTGGCCTATTTACACACCTGTTGACTATTTTAAATAGTGGTCAATCGAGTTCTTCGGACAGGTTTGGCTATTTTTAAACAGTGGTCAGATGAGTTCTTTGGACACGTTGTAATTTTATTTCTGCTTGGGATTTTCGTGTGGAAGGATGCCACACTCGTTAGAGCATTTTCATATTTGATAGCTAAATTTAACCTACAGTGGTTCTACTGTATTAGTGCATCAATTCCGAGGTAAGTGTTTTATTCTTACATATATTTATACTTTTCTGTGTCTCACTTTTGTTTATCAAATTTCCGAAACTTTCAGACTTCTGCAGACAATTTTCCATTATGTAAATTGTTCAATTTATAATGTTTTGTAAACGGATTTAAAGATATGAAAACCATGTTTTATATTCAGATATTTGCGGTTTTACTAGTGAACAAGAACAAGATTGTTAATTACGGGTACAAATTGAATGTACGTGATATTTATGTGTACAAGGTTCCGAATTTCCTTATGTACGTGAAACTATCATGCAAATTATGATATTTATTACAGTATGACACATTTTGCTACATATAAAATGTATGTGCGTATTTATCTACGTAAATTAATAGAATATATATGTTCATTTTATGAACGTGAGATTATAGAGTTCATGTTTATGTTGCATGAACGTGCAAGTAAAATGCATATCTAAATTGATAATCGTACTAAAGAGTTTGTACAATTATATTATTACTAGGTTCCAGCCTGCACCAGAGTAATACAATGCTGCGGTGTTAAGGAGTGGTCATATGGATTGAACGCATTCATACATAATTCATCAAACAACATATCTACATATTATAGTGGAACTGTCGTGCACGATACCATAACCGTCATAACGATACCATAACCGTCATAACGATACAAAGGGAAGTAATCTGGATATACAAACTACTGAAGCTGTTGAACTATTTATTTGAACTTTAATGTTTAGAATAATTTGATGTATATTTTCTTCTTAATTGTTTTTTTTTTTTTTTTGTTTATTAAATAATTTATTTATTCTAATCGTTGATTCTTTAGTCAATATTGTAAAATAGCACTGAAAGACTTATCCATTCGTCCGTCCGTGACAGGTTCATAGTGATAACGATTATAACACAATGTTGACTGCTGTACCCCTATTTTTTTTACATTTTTACCTATTAAATCTATATCTGTTTGTTTTGTTCACACATCGTTGTCAATATAATGGAATTTAATGCGACTGTCATAAAAGTTAGAGGTTTAGCTAACTATAAAACCAGGTTCAATCCAATATTTTCAACTTAGGAAAATGCCTGTACGTACAAAGGGAGGAATATGACAGTTGTTATCCATTTGTTTGATGTGTTTGATATTTTGATTTTGTCATTTGATTAGTGACTTTCCGATTTGAATTTTCCTCGTATTTAAGTTATTTTGTGATTGTATTTTTTACAACCCTCTAAAATCAATAAAAGAAGATTTCAATAATTATAATTACATTTATTTGCTAGGATTATGAAAACACGATTTATATTTTTTTTAAATATTTTATTTACCAAATGCACTTTATTGTGGAAGCTTGCGTCACCATAAATGTTACATATCAAGTTGAAATAAGGGTTTATTTTAACATGAGACAAGGTTGCTGTTAGCCAATCAAAAAAAGAAATAGAATGTTTATACGAGTAATTTCATTATGTATCCTTATTGGTATTTCTCTTTGATCACTCATTTAATATTTCCGTCTATGGGTACTCTCATCTCCATTTCGATTGTTCATCTGTCAAGTGTTTTTGGTTTTTTGTAATCGAAACTCAAGTATTTCCTACCATTTGTTGTAAAATTGTATGAACAATAATTCAAACAAAAATTTCCGCACTGTTTGAAAATTCATATTAATTCTAGTATGTATACTGTTAAACGGTCATTTAAACTAACGTAGAAAAATTATTTATACAACTGTACTTACCATTGAAAACAATGACAACCGACCTCCATTTAAGAAACAGAGATCAAGATGTAGCTCAAGACCAACAAGTCATGTTCACAGAAGGAATAACTGTCTATGATGGTGCGGAATACATTGATTCGGATAAAACAATCAGGAATCGCTTAATTTCTAACAGGAATAAAGATTTGCTAAGGGCAATTTTTGTGGAATTCCTTGGTACATTGATCTATGTCTTTATTTCAACAAACCCAAACTTTCTACTGGCTCCAGGTTTCGTATTAACATCACTGATGGTAGCTTTTGGGAAAATAAGGTAAGTTTTTTGTTATTTCCATTGAAATATAGGTTATTTGTACAGCATATTTCACACCAAACTCACTTTTGTACTATAGTGGATAAAAAAGTAAAGCCACAAAACTACTCAAAAGGAAGGAAAATTCAAAACAGAAGACCCAAATTAAATGGCAAAATCAAAAGTTCAAAAACACGAGCCTATCCGTCCCATTTACCTGATCATTATTTAATTAGCACAATTAAAGAACGATAATAAAGGAACGCAAAACCTAAGAAGAACCAGTTAGTGCAATTATGATTTATTTTAATGTGTTTAACCTGCTTATACATTATTGGAGGATTTTTATTTCAGCGGAGGTCATTTCAATCCAGCAATTACTCTTGCTGTAAGCATAAGTAGTGGTTTCTCCAAAACGACCATTTTCTATCCTATTGCTCAAATAATTGGAGGGATAGCGGGAGCAGGTTTGACAAAGGTAAGTTCATTTTTTTAATCATGTTTAATGTCATTTTACTGTGATTTATACAGCAAATACAGGTTATAAAGAATATTAAAACATGTGTAGTTTATGTAAATTAAAACAAATGCATCAGTAATGTTGATGTACCAGAGAGAGATATACACATTAAGTACAAAACAATCACCGATACATATAGAAACAATGTTTGAATTGCTGTTCATCGTCTTAAATGTTGCTTGGAGACCTCCTGCGATGAACCAGACCTTGTTAGCACTTCATATATGACTCAATCTGCAATGTTGCATTTCATGATAGGAACACTTGAAGCATAATTCAATAAGTTATTCATAGAACTGATTACTGTATATTTTAAACAGTTTGCTATGATGGGTTTTTTTTTCTATGCAAATTGCGACAAGCTATGGCTCATATAAATTTAAATACGAATTGCAATGCAAGTCATATATTCGCTTCAGTGTCTGAACGATGTGAACTTTTCATTTGTATTATCAATTAATCAATTATAATCGAATTCGAATTACATTTTAAGAAAGAGGGACGAAAGATACCAAAGGGACAGTCAAACTCATAAATCTAAAACAAACTGACAACGCCATGGCTAAAAATGAAAAAGACAAACAAACAATAGCACACGCGACACAACATAGAAAACTAAAGAATAAACAACACGAACCCCACCAAAAAACTGGGGGTGATCTCAGGTGCTCCGGAAGGGTAAGCAGATCCTGCTCCACATGCGACACCCGTCGTGTTGCTTATGTGATAACAAATCCGGTAAATAGTCTAATTCGGTAGGTCACATCAGGAAAGGGAAGTGGATTGTAGTTACGACGTAAGGAACATATCCGATATCATTTGTGACACGGTTATTCCATAACGGTCAACCAACTCGTGATGGCGTCCGTAAAATTTACGAAGGGATGATTTCAACTTCACCATTTTGAACTCTTGGTTTAATAGCTTCCTTGTGAGCAGCAACCCTCTATCAAGAGCGTCCACACCTCAGTTACGTTTAAACTCGAATTAATTCTCCTTAAAAAAAGCTGATTTCTAATGCGATTTGAATGATACGAACTAGCCAATTCGAATTCGGTTCGAAATGAAAATAGAAAAGAGTTTATACAAGATTAGCGAATTCGATTCGAAATTAATTTTGAATTAAATTTACGTGTGAACGAGTCGTCAATTTGTATTATAAAGGCTAGTTAAGCTTTTCGAAGAACTCAAATAGAGAAAAATATTCAACGAGTGACCCAACAACTCATTAATTCAAAAATGCGCATAGCGTATGAGTTAATTATCAGTGTTGTTCGGTCATTTTTTTGTATATTTTTCGATATTTGAATCATTTGCTTACTTATTCTATTTATTGATACATTGGCAAATTTGATTTGATCCGACGTTATTATAAAAAAAAAGATGTGGTATGATTGCAAATGAGACAATCGTCCACAAGATACCAAAATGTCACAGAAATTAACAACTATAGGTCACCGTACGACCCTTAACAATGAGCAAAGCCCATGCCGCAAAGTCCGCTATAAAAGGCCCCGAAATGACAATGTAAAACAATTCATACGAGTAAACTAACGGCCTTATTTATATAAAAAAATATTGACGTCTTGACAACGGCTATTGTTTTATGACGCCAGAGCAGTGAAATAACCACATTTATTTCATATGTGAAATTATCGGTTTTTATTTCACTTGAAAATCAATGTAATTCTCTGCAACCAATGTAATACTAGTAAACATTTTAGTGTTCCAGGCTATCAAATATGATATCGACTATTCGCCGAAAGGCATTAGAGTTATTTTTTTATATTCCTGGATTCTAAATGTTTAACGTCGGATCTGCCCTAAATAATTTCATATGATATTCCGTCCTGGTTTTATTTCTAACTTATATTTCCAAAAGTGTACATAAAGCATTTCCTGAAACTCATAATTTTGTTATTTCAATATTCAAGGCTGTACACTTCAGTTTTGAAGATCATAGTCACTATCGTACTGTTTTGGACAGATCCGTTGAACCTGAATATGGAATTATATGTGAAGGATTGATTACATTTATACTTGTGATAACGTACTTAATGAGCATAATAGATAAAAGGAATAAAGATTCGAGTATGTCACCAATTGCCATTGGATTTGTTGTAGCGGCAAACCATTTTGCCACGTGAGTATTAAACAAAGTTTCAGCATTTGATATCTATTATTTCGCTATTTTGTGCATTTCTCTTTTGATCTTTTTTTGTGATTATCGCCAGAAACTAAGCAGTCACGTGACGTTGCTAACGAAATTGACATGAAATTGACAACTTCGTCATAGGTTAAAAAGCGATAAACAGATTATCATTGGTCATCTCAAATCGACTGCCTTTCTCGCTTTCGCCGTCCCGGCTCAAGCGAGAAAATCAATCTCGTTGAGATGATCAACGATAATTTATAAATATATGTTGATAATTTTATGAGAAATGTTTTATTTCTTATGCAGCAAATCCTGCAATCTGATTGGTAAATTACCCCGGTGTAAATAACACCTCACCCTTGTTCACCCCGGGATAAACAAATTTTGCCAAAACTTTAGCCGAAATAAAAAAAAATGTAAAAAAAAATATATGATGTCAAAAATAACAAATAGATAAATTTGAGGACAAAAAAAATAAAGAAATAAAATATCTATTTTTTTTTTATAAATTTCTTTTTACCCGAATATTAAAAAAAACGCAAAAATTTTCTGAATTTTCCCCAGAATAAAGAAAAAGTATAAATTTGACAACGCGCAGCAACATCGAAGTTAAAAAAAATGTTACACTGGAAATTTTTCATTACCAATTTTCAATTTTACATCCTGGTTTAAAAATGAGTAAAGGAATTGTTCCTAAGAAATAAATTCGTTATCTTGGTGTAATCGGGGTTCTGTACACCTCTGATTACACCAAGTTGTACGACTTTGTCCCCCGCAGAGCTATAGAAAAACAGTACAGTAACGGGTGTTACATGGACTCTTTTTAGACGATACATGGCCTCTTCTCAGTTGTTACATGGACACTTTTTATGAATAGAATCAATCGTGCATGATCATTGAGTTCATGGGCACTTTAACTTTCAATTAGATTTGAACTTTTTGGTTCACCGACATATTTCCTGTTTTTTTTTAAATAAAATATTTACGTTAGCATCAATATTTTTTTTTAAACATTTCCAGTTAATAGTTATCAAAAGTACCAGGATTATAATTTAGTACGCCAGACGCGCGTTTCGTCTACATAAGACTCATCAGTGACGCTCATATCAAAATATTTATAAAGCTAAACAAGTACAAAGTTGAAGAGCATTGAGGATCCAAAGTTCCAAAAAGTTGTGCCAAATACGGCTAAGGTAATCTATGCCTGGGATAAGAAAATCCTTAGTTTTTCGAAAAATTTAAATTTTTGTAAACAGGAAATTTATAAAAATGATCACATTATTGATATTCATGTCAACACCGAAATGTTGACTACTGGGCTGGTGATACCCTCGAGGACTAAACGTCCACCAGCAGTGGCATCGACCCAGTGGTGTAAATAGTTATCAAAGGTACCAGGATTATAATTTAGTACGCCAGACGCGCGTTTCGTCTACATAAGACTCGTCAGTGACGCTCATATCAAAATATTTATAAAGCTAAACAAGTACAAAGTTGAAGAGCATTGAGGATCCAAAGTTCCAAAAAGTTGTGCCAAATACGGCTAAGGTAATCTATGCCTGGGATAAGAAAATCCTTAGTCTTTCGAAAAAATTAAATTTTTGTAAACAGGAAATTTATAAAAATGACCACATTATTGATATTCATGTCAACACCGAAATGTTGACTACTGGGATGGTGATACCCTCGGGGACGAAACGTCCAACAGCAGTAAAATACTATTCATATCATTACTCTCAGGGATTCGACATTTAATTTCAAAAAGTGGGGTGGTATGTTTTTCTCCTATAACAAAACATATTTTGATCCAAAAGTTTATGAGAATAAAATTACTATGGCAAAGCAGATAACAAATTATTGATCTGCATGATTCCTGATTTTTCGAATACCGTATATATATAAATAAAGGCAACAGTAGTATACCGCTGTTCAAAACTCATATAATATTGCTAATCTAAAAATATATATACATATTGGGTAAGAAGTTAATATATTCAGAGAAGAACATACAGCCCCATTTTATGGAGCGAAATAATAGGTCAATAAACGTATTTTCTTCAATACATGGACATGAATAGTATTTTGGACAATGCTGAAAGTAAAGAAATGATGATACCGACGTTATATATATTTCAATTAAAAAAGACAGGAATTATGCAAATGAAAAACTTATCTAATCAAAAGATAAAATCCCTATCAACTCATCAATTCACGATTGATTCTATGAATGAAAAGTGTCCTTGTAATAAAAATCATTCAACTTATGTCCTCAATTTTGGACGGTAGGCTGCGATTGGATCATATAGTAATACGTGTTTAATTAATCGCGATCAACACTTGCTAAGACGAGCATGAATAAAATAATAATAAGTGTTTGTCTTGATTAATATATACAATAACAAGACAAAATCCATTTTTTTTTTATAACATTTCATTTCCTAATGAAGACAAAATTCATTCTTTTGATACATTTATATTGTTATTAAATTTATATTTAAGTTGCCTTCAAATCTATCAGGGGCGGATCTAGCCATATTAAGAAAGGGGTTCCCAACCCAGGAAAAAAGGCGTCCAACTATATGTCCCCATTCAAATACATTGATCGTCCAAAAAAAGGAGGTTCCAACCCCTCGAACCCCCTCTACCCACTGAATATTGAATTCCTGTATTTGGCAGCAAACGTGCGATTTTGACATTTTTTTTAGAAAGAATGGGGGGTAGGGGTGATGAAATGGCACATCCTGCATTTTTTCATCAAAATAAAGATCACAGTCTGTTTATTTTAAATCAATTAATCCCCCCCTTTCCCCGATTCCGTTTCACCCATAAAAATCAAACGATATCTTATTTACCACAAACAGATTTCTTAAATATATTACTTTTTTACGAAGTTGGATTTTAAAAGTCTCAAATGTGATAACATTCATCTTTTACTTGAAATGGTTCCTTTTTTATCAAATTATTGGATTCCAGATTTTTTTGCTAGAAAAAAAACTCGGTTGAAGGAAATTAAAATGAAAAAAAAATGAGTTAACTTTATACTATAACTTACATTTACTGCTTTGAAACCATTTTAGTTTCTCAAATGTTCAGTCTTTCAAAATGTAATACTTCTTCCTTAAAACGTCGTACAAGTCAGATACAAAACAAAAGTAACAAAAAAACAGGCCGGAAACAACCTGCCGTGTAGTTTTTCTGCACTTGTAGTCAGGTTAAGGTCCTCGGTTATCGCCTCGGAGCTTGACCCGACTACTCTTGCAGAAAAACTATCCAGCAACGGTTGTTACCGGCCTGTTTCTTTGTTACCTTTGTATTGTATCTAATACATAACTAATAGTATTATTGTCATTAACCGACACCCCGTTGAGTAAAGCTTCACCGCTACTTCAAAATGAATTACACAATGCATAGCCTTCAAGGTACATTTCCAAACGACCTCCCTACTCTTGTTATCAATGTTTGCACATCGCGGGTATAAATTAAAAAAAAATATATAGGATTTTGCTATATTTTTTTTATAAATGAACTTTATCATATACTTAATAGAAAAATGAAATAAAAAATGGGGTCATCGTTCATTTAAGCTCACAAACTGCCTCCGAAAGAAGCATACACTTTTATTAATGTCCTTTTATACGACCGCAAAAATTGAAAATATTTTGGTCGTATATTGGTATCACGTTGGCGTCGTCGTCTGGGTCGTCGTCGTCGTCGTCGTCCGAATACTTTTAGTTTTCGCTCTCTAACTTTAGTAAAAGTGAATAGAAATCTATGAAATTTTAACGCAAGGTTTATGACCACAAAAGGAACGTTGAGATTGGTTTTGGGAGTTTTGGTCCCAACATTTTAGGAATAAGGTGCCAAAAAGGGCCCAAATAAGCATTTTCTTGGTTTTTGCACTATTACTTTAGTTTAAGTAAATAGAAATCTATGAAATTTTGACACAAGGTTTATGACCACAAAAGGAAGGTTGGGATTGATTTTCGCAGTTTTGGTTTCAACAGTTTAGGAATTAGGAGCCAAAAAAGGGACAAAATAAGCATTATTCTTGGTTTTCGCATAATAACTGTAGTATAAGTAAATAGAAATCAAGGAAATTTAAACACAAGGTTTATGACTACAAAAGGAAGGTTGGGATTGATTTTGGGAGTTTAGGTCCGAACAGATTAGGAATAAGGGACCAAAAAGGGGTCCAAATAAGCATTTTTCTTGGTTTTCGCACATTAACTTTAGTAGAAGTAAATAGAAATCTATGAAATTTAAACACAAGGTTTATGACCATAAAAGGAAGGTTGGGATTGATTTTGGGAGTTTTGGTCCCAACAGTTTAGGAATAAGGGGCCCAAATCAAAAATTGAATTATTGGTGTTCTTTGATATGCAGAATCTAAATGTGTATGTAGATTCTTAATTTTTGGTCCCGTTTTCAAATTGGTCTACATTAAGGTCCCTAGGGTCCAAAATTAAACTTAGTTTGATTTTAACAAAAATTGGATTCTTGGGGTTCTTTGATATGCTGAATCTAAAAATGTACTTAGATTTTTTATTATGGGCCCAGTTTTCAAGTTGGTCCAAATCGGGGTCCAAAATTAAACTTTGTTTGGTTTCATCAAAAATTGAATAATTGGGGTTCTTTGATATGCCAAATCTAACTGTGTATGTAGATTCTTAATTTTTGGTCCCGTTTTCAAATTGGTCTACATTAAGGTCCAAAGGGTCCAAAATTAAACTTAGTTTGATTTTAATGAAAATTGAATCCTTGTGGTTCTTTGATATGTTGAATCTAAAAATGTACTTAGATTTTTGATTAATGGCCCAGTTTTCAAGTTGGTCCAAATCGGGGTCCAAAATTAAACTTTGTTTGATTTCATCAAAAATTTAATAATTGGGGTTCTTTGATATGCCAAATCTAACTGTGTATGTAGATTTTTAATTTTTGGTCCCGTTTTCAAATTGGTCTACATTAAAGTCTAAAGGGTCCAAAATTAAACTTAGTTTGATTTTAACAAAAATTGAATTCTTGGGCTTCTTTGATATGCTGAATCTAAACATGTACTTAGATTTTTGATTATGGGCCCAGTTTTCAAGTTGGTCCAAATCAGGATCCAAAATTATTATATTAAGTATTGTGCTATAGCAAGAAATTTTCAATTGCACAGTATTCAGCAATAGCAAGAAATCTTCAATTGCACAGTATTGAGCAATAGCAAGAAATTTTCAATTGCACAGTATTGCGCAAATGCTGAATCCTAACATGTACTTAGATTTTTGATTATGGGCCCAGTTTTCAAGTTGGTCCAAATCAGGATTCAAAATTATTATATTAAGCATTGTGCAATAGCAAAAAATTTTCAATTGCACAGTATTGAGCAATAGCAAGAAATCTTCAATTGCACAGTATTGAGCAATAGCAAGAAATTTTCAATTGCACAGTATTGCGCAATAGCAAGAAATCTTCAATTGCACAGTATTGTGCAATGGCAAGTATTTTCAATTGCACAGTATTGCGCAATAGCAAGAAATATCTAATTGCACAATATTGCGCAATAGCAAGATATTTTCAATTGGAGTTATCTTTCTTTGTCCAGAGTAGTAGTTGAATCAACTTAAATCATTGTTTTATACAATATACAATGTATATTCACTTTTACTACCAACTGATAAATTAAAATAATCTTTACCATTCAGTGATAACAAGCACTTTTTTTTACATTTTAATAATATATGATGTATTTAAATGAGTAGTTATTTCAAGGGGCCATTAGAAATTTGAATTGAGATCAGTTTTGGAATAACGGAAAGGGGGATGTGAAAAAAAAATTGGGGAGGGGTCAATTTTTCTCATTTCAGATTTCATAAATAAAAAGAAAATTTCTTCAATTTTTTTGAGAGGATTAATATTCAACAGCATATTGAATTGCTCAAAGGCAAAACAAATTTTTTAAGTTCATTAGGTCACATTCATTCTGTGTCAGAAACCTATGCTGTGTCAACTATTTAATCACAATCCAAATTTAGAGCTGAATCCAGCTTGAATGTTGTGTCCATACTTGCCCCAACCATTCAGGGTTTAACCTCTGCGGTCGTATAAAGCCGCGCCCTGCGGCACATCTGGTTTTCTGTTGAACTAATAGGAGAAATAGAGGTAATATCGAAATAAAAAAATAACCAAATAAAGAAATCGCTTAAATTTTACAATTATTTAGTTTATGTACTGTTTATTTGAAAAATAATAAATAAAAAATATAGGTCACCGATGTGTTAAAAAGATATTTCAATTCTAAAGCCAAAAATGGCATTTTTTCACCAAAGGGAGATAATTTTGAGCTTTTTCAATGCCATAAACATTTTAAAAGTCATATGGGGGCCAAACCGAATCGGGTTTTTTTTGTTGATTTTTGTACAATATCATAAAGTAACAACTAATAGTGTAATGAATAAAATTTGTAATGAAAAAAACAAATGTTTAATGTTTTGCTGAAATTTTTGTACCCGCGAGCCTCCTTCAACTTTTTGGTCAACAAATTTAATAATATAGATAGAAAGATATACATGTATCGCATTTTATGTGCACATATCAAGATTATTCATGAAATGAAGCGATAAATGAACCTGTATTATGTTAATTTGTAATAAGAGTTTTTACAGCCCGACTGGAAATCGCTTTAATACCTGGACGTGTCACTTCATACTACATCTGGGGATAATTCATTTAGTCATGCTGGTAATCAAATAAGGGAAGGTCCGAATTTATTTGAATAAGTTTGTTACATAAAAGAATTATTAACAAATTTTCCAAAACAATCTTACATGGAAGACTCTATTACAACTTTGAGAGAATCCATAAACGTAAATACCCTTTACTTATTCCCCTATATATTTACTTTTTTATATATTTGTTAAAAATTTAAAAAAAATTAAAAACGAAAACTATAGCTATTCAAAAAAAAATTAGGCCGACTTTTTTACGACTTGTAAATTTTTTTCAGAATCGCGTTATTTAGTTTTAATCTGTCATTTCCTTGTCGGATAAAACAACCTCACGCTTGTCAAGATATCGACCATCTATAACGACTTCGTTAGTTACTGCTGGTTTTTGTCCTTTGTGGTTTCATATATCATGAAACCACATGGTTTCTTAAACCGGAAAACTGTCAAAATAGCTACATGAAGAAAAAGTAAAATCACAAAAATACTGAACTCCGTGGAAAAATCAAAACGGTTTGTCCCTAATCAATTGGTAAAATCAAAAGATAAAACACATCAAACGAATGGACAACTCTCAATTCATAATGATAGTGGTCTCTTATCTATCTGAATAAAACGTTAGTATTTATGAATTTGTGACTTTTTTACATAATGAACATAATATATTTTTTTTGCAACGTTTCCCTTTAATATCTTTAACTAACACATCATGGTATGAATTGAATCAACACTTAATAATAGTTACTAGATAGATACACCATTTGTCAAAGAAAAGAGGGACGAAAGATACCAAAGGGACAGTCAAACTCATAAATCTAAAACAAACTGACAACGCCATGGCTAAAAATGAAAAAGACAAACAGAAAAACAATAGTACACATGACACAACATAGAAAACTAAAGAATAAACAACACGAACCCCACCAAAAACTAGGGATGATCTCAGGTGCTCCGGAAGGGTAAGCAGATCCTGCTCCACATGTGGCACCCGTCGTGTTGCTTATGTGATTACAAATCCGGTAAATAGTCTAATTCGGTAGGTCACATTCATGAAAGGGAAGGGGATTGTAGTTACGACGTAAGGAACATATCCGATATCATTTGTGAAACGGTTATTCCATAACGGTCAACCAACTCGTGATGGCGTCCGTAAAATTTACGAAGGGATGATTACAACTTCACCATTTGGAACTCTTGGTTTAATAGCTTCCTTGTGAGCAGTAACCCTCTATCAAGAAAAGCATGATAGGAAATGCAAGCACGGGAATATCGTATCAATTGGGAGATATATACCCCGTATGCAGGTGCTGCTGGAATGTTGCTACTTAGAAATGGAAAGTTCACAATTGGAAAGCTGAAATCATCTCTTTTGTCGTAAAGTTTTGTTTTCAACCGACCCTCATTGTCAATTTCTAGATGTAAGTCAAGATATGAGTCCGACTTAACTGTATCTGTAGTATCCTTTATCTCCAATTCGATGGGATAGATGCGTTCCACATAGTCACCAAATTTTGAATTGTTTAGTGAAAGAACGTCATCTATATAGCGGAAAGTAGAGTTAAAGGATATTGCTAACTTCTTATCTTTCTTCCTAAGAAGTTCCTGCATGAAGTCAGCCTCATAATACTAAAGAAACAAGTCGGCAAGTAGAGGGGCACAGTTTGTTCACATTGGGATACAAAATATGCTAAACTTGTCTATTTGGGTCAAACAAACAGCAATGTCAATGCCATACAAATATATGTTGTCCTACACTGGTATAATGGTGGGGAAACTATGAACCTTAAAACTGTAATACAAGATTGTATTTTTATAATAAGGCTGAATTAATTAACAATAATTCCATTTTAATTTCGTGTTATGGTTATCTAAAAACCTGACATAATTTACAGTTTTAGAGTTACAGGTGGATCCATGAATCCTGCTAGAAGTTTTGGACCTGTTGTGTGTATGTCGAACACCCAAATCAACCATATCATATGGAAGTATCACTATGTCTACTGGGTAGGTCCAACAGCTGGATCAATAATAGCGGCTGTTGTTTATAGGTTAATATAACTACAAATTATATCAATTGCATCCTTCTCCCTTGATATCGTCTTTCCTCTATATGATTTTTTACACAGTACATGTGACGGATAAGATCTTCAACGATTTAAGAATGTACGCTACTCAGTTTCAAAATAACAATCTTTTAAAAATAGTATATAAATAAAGAAACTCAAAATGAAGAAAAATATGAAGATTATGTGTGCTTGTTTTGGAGATATACTTCATTGAAAAATTAGCGGTGAATGATTCTGTATAGCTTTTCCCTATTTTTAACATTGATCTTTTTTTTTTGTTTAAAGAACAATGAATTTTAATAACAAGAATTTAATAAGATTTTCAAAAATTGCTTTTTAAACCATATGTAACAAAACAATGATAAGAAAAAAACGAGTTAACGGGCAGCATTTTTTTTATTTCAATACATCGATACAACCCGAGAACTCCGCTTTGTCAAAAATTCAAAACAGGTGGTGAAAGCATCCTTAGAGCAGCTAAATACCGGAAAAAATCGAATACCACTGTTCAAAAGTCATAAAACGATTGAAAGAATTCAAATCCGGGTTACAAACTAAAACCGAAGGAAACACTTCAACTATGAGAGGAAAACAACGGGACAACAGAAACATTGAAGTGCAACAACAACTAACACCAATACAGCATACATCATGTACATAGAAACGAACTATTTGACAACTGCCGTTTTCCTACCTAGGTACAGGACATTTTAAGAAAAATATTGGGTTGAACCTGGTTTTATAGCTAGCCTAACTAATGTTAAAAATGCCGCTAAAATGACAACCTTGCATGACAGGAATACAGTACAAATAAATGCAATGACACTCAGGACAGAGACATACATAAATAAATAATAATAAAGTAGCACATTTCAACATGTTAACCACAAAATTACAACAAACACCTAAAATTAATTTACGAAAGTATACAAAAAACAGCATAAAATATATCAAACTGTTCGTCACACGTAACGTTAAAGATATGCACTTCCCATTGTTATTCGCATTTTTGTGTCGAATAAATTTGATTGCAAAAACAATATCAAAGAAGCATTAGTCAATTTTTAATATCTTGTAAATACAGCGAAGTTCGATCGAGATTAAGTACTGATGTAACAATTCAAATAAAACACCTCAAAATTGAATTATCATAATGAGAACCTTTTGTCCAAGAAACTCTAGATACTAATTTGATAACATAAAAAGTACTAATCTAGTTACACCATTCCCACATTTCAACAGTTAATGTCTAAAAACTAAGGAGATGTGGTACGATTGGCTATGATACATGCATCCTCCAGAACCCCCTCCCCCAAAGAGTCCAAATGATGTGGATGTAAGTAACTATTGGGTACCGTATTTTCTTCAACAATGAGAAAATCCATACATCTTATAGTTATCTATAAAAAAAAACCAATTGCGACATAACATAAAATGAAACAGTTCAAACGCAACCAAAAGAATTAATTTATGGAAAAAAAACAGTTATCGAAAAGTAAATACGATAGACAGCAATAAACGACAAACACGGAATGTATCAATAATCTATTTCAGATTCATATTGAGTACAGAAACCTCTTGTTGTATAAATTGCTGACCTGATTTTTGTTGTAAGTAAAAATCAGAAATATAAAGAAATTATTGAATTAAACTATGAAATGAGTACTTATCGCGTGTTTTAGATAATGGTGATGATAAAGGGCTGCTTAACGTCCAGAAAAATTAATATGGGTATAGTTTAAACAACATTTTATTAAAATAAATTGAATTGGATTGGTCAACAGGCATAGACTATGTAAGCCCTCTCCACAAAAAAGGTACAATATATTACATGCAAACAAATCAACACATACACAAACATAATGACAAAACAGAATTAATTTTTCAAAAATACCTCTTAGCTGACTGGAATGATGCTTCAAATAGTTAACTCAGATCAAAAGTATAACTATTTTAAGAATGCTTCAAATGTTAACTCAGAAAAAATAAATTATAGATGAAAAAAGTTTTAATATTCTAGGTAATAAACTCCAACGTTGATTTATAGGTCTCACATTAAATTAAATGGTCTCCAGTCAGCTATTAAGAATTAAAATTCAATAACTCAATTTTAAAACAACTTGTTTGATATCATGTACTTATTTGCAAGAAGATACCTGCTTTGTATTAGAATAACACGCTAAGCCAAATTTTTATTATAGAATATTGTTCTTGTAACTAATATATATAAAAACAAAATACGCCATAGTTTATTTCTATTTTATATTTTCAGATGTTGTCAGAGCTGGAATTTCCAACAATATAGAACTCAGATGAATACAATAGTAATTTCGTACTAGACAGGTTTTTTTTGTATAACAATTATTGTAACAAAACATTCTTATTTTTACACTTTACTTGTTAAAGTAAACGTTTAGATGTATGTAGTTAACAGTTTTGTACTAACATGAGCAGCATGACGAGTATCACATAAAGATCAGGATCTGTTTACACTACCTGAGATCACCCCAAGTTTAAGTAGGGTTCGTGCTGCGTAGTCATTAGTTTTTATGTTAGTGTTTTATACTATTGTTTGTTTGCTTGTTGGTCTTTTTTTTTTTAATTTTAAGCCATGTCGTTGTCAGTTTATTTTCGACTATGCCCTTCTGGTATTTGTCGGCTCTCTTTTATAGATTTCTGGATGCATCAATTTATACGTTTGGCAGTGTGTGAAGCGAACAGTCTTCCTCATGGAAGTATAAAATTTTCACATTAACCAGAAATAGGCAACGCAAAACATTGAATCTCGATCAGCACAATGTGAGGAAATTAAAATAAAAGTAAAACAAAGAAAACACTTTTCAAAAATTAAAAAAAAAAAAAAATCCTAATTTGTTTGATAAAGAAATATAAGTGACTAAGTTAAAACCAGCAATTAAAATAATTTGACATCTTGGAATGAAAAGAATATGCATACTATATACAGTATGTGCTATTAAAGTCAAATGAAAACAAAAGGATGTTTATGTTTTTTTTAAACTAAATGGCTAGTTTGTACTATAAAACGTATGTACTTTTTCTGAAGAAAATTCCTTAATCTGTCCCAATTTAGAAGAAATTAACTTTTTTTTAATTGTTGGCTTCAATAATTTGCCGACCTGTTTTCCGTATGTAGTTACCTGGGCGTGACCTTTCTCGTAGAAAAATCCGGTGATTGCAATACGCAGGAGCGAATGGTAAAACCAAAGTAGCAGAGAAAGAGAACTAAAACATCGCTTTGTCATCGTAATAAACTGTATCCTGTTGTGCATGTTATACACGTGCGTACCTGAATATCCAGGCTACTTTATTGATTGTTAACAAAGTTGACAATCTGTAGACTTCGGTTCCAAAACACGATTATTAATTAGCTGCCATATTTTGACAACATCACTAACCGATTATACAAAAAATAGATGCGGAAAAATTATGATAAAATCGGTCACAGATAACTAAATTTATGATATATACATGCATTGGTTCAAGAATTAAATTAAAATTATTTTTCACCAGTCTCTCGTTTCATATGACTTTAACTTCAAAAACGTTTTATTGGAGTCTCTTGTCAATTTACTATCAATGCACTTCCACAACTTTTTTTGTTCGTGTCTTTGTTCGATTTATTGTATGTTCGTTTGATAGTTAGTTGTGTTGTATGTCTGTGATGTATTTAACACAGTGTTCGATGCTGGTTCCCAATTATTGTCAAATTAACCTGTTTTATCTGCTTAAGTTTGCACACCTAATTTTGTCAAATTAACGAAATTGTATTGAACTGGCATAAATGTGGTACTGTTCTCAGGTTTAGCTAGCTATAAAACAAGGCTACTATATACATGTATCAAGTAAGGAATATTACAATTGTTTTCACCTGTTTCGTTGATAAATAACGTTTGATTTTGTCAGTATTTTATAAACTTTCCTTTTTTTAAATCAACCTTAGAGTTCAGTGATTTTGTAAAACTTTTTTAGTAAAGTTTAAGGATGAAATAAATAGAAATCCGTTCGTATGATTGATATAAAATTATTCAACAAGAGATTCAAAACTTCAAACGTATAAAAACTGTGTATGCAATTATGATGTAAAACATATTGAAAAAGTGTCAAAAAAGAATAGAAAGCTGCAAACGAAAAGAAAAGAAGGTTATTTCTTTTTCGTTCATGACAAACGATCGGTTTACAACTATATGTCAAGGTCATAAGATAATGGCTAATTCTCATAGTGTATATGATTCTCAAGTTTTCAATGTATAAACTCTTTTATTTTTCCATTTGTTTTCTGTTAGATTATTAATATTACGGTACACATGATTACTGCGTTAGAAATGTAAATCAACAGTTTTCTGTAAATATAGAAGCATTTATCGATAAAGTTATAGTTGTTTGGTGTGTAATGAGTTTGGGAAAAAAAATTAAATGTAAAATTTTCTAACGGTAATAAAGATAATAATTAACCTTAATTGTTACTTGATATCATATAAATGAAATCAACAGTAGTATACCGCTGATTAAAAGTCATGAATTGATTTAGAGAAAGCAAATCCAGGTTACAACTACAACAGAGGGAATCAACGGAACAATTGACAAATTGAGGTGCAACAGAAACAAACGCCCACATACATAGAAACGAACTATATGATAACAATTGCCATATTCCTGACATAGTACAGGTCTTTTAAGAAAAATGGTAGATGGAACCTGGTTTTATGAATAGCCAACATTCCCGCTTATATGGCAATGTTAGAAAATATCGCTAAAATGACAACACTTCGTGACAGAAATACAGCAAATTCTCGTATGCATGTGGGGTAGCTCTGTCCTTATACCTCCAGTTATTGTACTGTTTGTTGCTTGTCTTTCATTTTTAGCTTTGTGCTTTGTCTATATGCCTTTGTATGTTTCTTTGTTACATATATGACGTGGCTCTGTACCGATACATCCCGTCTTTGTGTTATTGTGCTATGGCACATTTATGCCTTTTTGTGCTTCTTTGATACATATTTGTTTGTTTCTTTAGTTATTAAGATTATCAAACAATATTGACTGCTGTATATTTGACTTTTTTACCTATTGTGTCTGTTTGTTTTGTTCACGCATCGTTGTCAACATAATAAATTTGATGCGTCTGTCATACAAGTGAGAGGTTTAGCTAGCTATAAAATCAGGTTCAATCCACCATCATTTACATAATAAAATGCCTGTACCAATTCAGTAATATGGCAGTTGTAATCCATTCGTTTGATGTGTTTGAACTTTTTATTTGCCATTTGATTAGGGACTTTCCGTTTTAAATTTTCCTCGAAGTTCAATATTTTAATGATTTTACTTTTAACAGCATATACAAATGCAAGAACACGCAGCATAGAGAAACGCACAAATAAATAATATAATAGTCGTTACAACGTATGAACCACAGAATAACAACGAACATCTACCATTAACGACAGCACAGGACATCATAAATAGTGACGTTTTATAGTTACGACTATACATCTTGAAATTCATACCATTATATTCACAATACTAATCCAAACAATTAACATGATTAAAATATTTTGTGTGGTTTTTTTTTTGTGGTTTTTGAAACCTTATTCGGATTAACCATGTGGTCAGAGCAATCCAATTTACCGATAATATGAACGTATCATCAAGACTTATTGTAAAATTGAGAATGAAAATGGGGAATGTGTCAAAGAGACAACAACCCGACTATAACAGACAACTTTATACAGTTCGTATTATCGAAAAGATATACCACAAGACTAACAATCCTCAACTTGCAACGCCTCTCCGTAGACAAAAAGATGACTACTGGATTCGACAATTGGGAAATGCGACACCATATGGTTGCAAGGACCAAATAGATAGTATAGGTATTTTATCTAGTCCTTCCTGTAGCTCGGTGAATGTGATGAATATTTTCAACTCTACTCCTCGACGTAGATGCAGTCATGGTCATCGGTCATCGGTAGTATACATCACCTACTTTTGCATGATTTCTCTATTAATGACTTGCTACCACTTATACAAAAGCCGTTAGGTATTCATCACATTCGCACGAAACTTTATTCATTACCCCTTTCAAAACTTCATTCTATATTCAAATTATGTTTTGAAACCACTGTTACAAACCCTCAATCAACCAATACAAACTTACAGCTATCATTTCGGATATTGCAAGTCACAGACTTTTCCAGTTCGCATTGAAAAAAATGAAAAAGAGAAAAGATCTTTTCTTAAACTTTCCTTTGCCAATAAAGGTATCGATGGCGTCAACTCAGGCAATATCCTTTATCTTTAATTAGTTCAGTCGAAAATACCTCCTTATTTCAAAGATTAGTTTGTTCCAATAATTTCTTATACCTATACCAAACTAAGATTTTCAATAATAAACACGTTTTGCACGATCTCAATATTGACGACTTCAAGTCTAAACCTCCTGATTGCACCTGTGCTAGTTCCGGCTGGCCACGTTATTACCGGGGACCTCAACATTGTCAATAACACTTCTCTACGAAAATTGTTATCCAAAGGTCCGAAATATCGTGAGCCTAAATCCATCAATTGGAAATACAACTTCAAAATACTGATTGATTCAGTCGAGGATTATGCCAGGCAATAGGCTAAACGCGAGAAAGAAGACGTAGATACTCTTTCCGACTGGATTAAGGCTGTGATGTCGTTAATACAAATCCGAATTAGATAACTTAATGGGTCTATCAATACCCACGCTACGTCAATTTTTAAATACCCAAATGTTGCAAAACACTTGTCCTACTTCCAAGACAAATATGTTGTTGTCCCCGCAGATAAAGCCCCAAACAATATCGTCTATCTATGAGTTTGATTCTCCCTCTGGTATCTTTCGTCCCTCTTTTATACAACAGGGCTGAATCCATTTTTTTTAATTTATTTTTTTAAAGATATGGGGGAGGTCTTGATTATTAGAAATGTTTATGTATTTGGTCTTTTTCGTGCCATTAATTTCGAAATCCCGAGAGGGAAATTTACTGTCCCATGAATCCGCGGTTCGCATAAAAGCTACTTCATATTGATAACGTAAGTGCAATATAAATTAAGGCATATCAATGATATCTTATTATACAACGTAAAAACAACAGTTGAGATTAATTAATATGGTGCTTTTGAAATAAAAAGGTGAAATTTCATTTATATGCTCAATTTCGTTTCTGATCACTTATTAACATATTTTGTAAGAAAAGGAAAAGAAAACGCTCCCAAATGCTTTACAACGCTCTATTCTTCTCAGGTTCTTCTGTAAATTAAACCAAGACCATTTTGCTAACCATTAAATTTATTATATCATTTTTAGCTCACCTGGCCCACAGGGCCAAGTGAACTTTTCTCATCACTTAGCGTCCGGCGTCCGTCGTCGTCGTCCGTCGTCGTCCGGCGTTAGCTTTTACAAAATTCTTCTCCTCTGAAACTACTGGGCCAAATTAAACCAAACTTGTCCACAATCATTATTGGGGTATCTAGTTTGAAAAATGTGTGGCGTGACCCGGTCAACCAACCAAGATGGCCGTCACGGCTAAAAATAGAACATAGGGGTAAAATGCAGTTTTTGGCTTATTACTCAAAAACCAAAGCATTTAGAGGAAATCTGAGATAGGTAAAAATGTTTATCAGGTCAAGATCTATCTGCCCTAAAATGAATCGGTCAACCCATTGTTGGGTTGCTGCCCCTGAATTGGTAATTTTGAGGAAATTTTGCTGTTTTTGGTTATTATCTTGAATATTATTATAGATAGAGATAAACTGTAAACAGCAATAATGTTCATCAAAGTAAGAGTTACAAATAAGTCAAATGACCGAAATGGTCAGTTGACCCCTTTAGGAGTTATTGCCCTTTATAGTCAATTTTTAACCATTTTTCGTAAATCTTAGTTATCTTTTACAAAAATCTTCTCCTCTGAAACTACTTTGCCAAATTAATTCAAACTTTGCATCAATCATCTTTGGGGTATCTTGTTTGAAAAATGTGTCCGATGACCTGCCCATCCAACCAAGATGGCCACCACGGCTAAAAATAGAACATAGGGGTAAAATGTAGATTTTGGCTTATAACTCTGCAACCAAATCATTTAGAGCAAATCTGACAAGGAGCTAAATTGTTAATCAAGTCAATATATATCTGCCCTGAAATATTCAAATGAATTGGACAACCGGTTGTTGGGTTGCTGCCCTCCGATTGGTAATTTTTAAAGAAATTATGCCGTTTTTGGTTATTATCTTGAATATTATTATAGATAGCGATAAACTGTAAACAGCGATAATGTTCAGCAAGTAAGATCTACAAATAAGTCAACATGACCTAAATGGTCAATTGACCCCTTAAAGGGGTACTAGCTACGAGATATATAAAAAATCTAAAGTAAGATTTTTTTTGTTTAATCAATAATGAAAGTGAAATAGTGAAATAATAATTCGCTTTTAGCAGCCAAAATAGTTCAATTTTATCAAATTAAGCGAAGAAACATTGATATTTGCTAATTCACTTGCAAGTGAATCAGTCGACCTCATTAAATCCGTATTCATGTGAACTTCAGTTTAACCCCTAGCTAGAGATTGACAACGCATGCATTGTACGTGTACTGGTTATTTTTAAAGAAAAAGAATGTCAACAATGAAAGTGAAACTAAGGTAAACCATTTGATAACTTATTCGATCCATATAAAATCATTCTAATACGGTTAAAAACAATGGGAAACATATATGTTTAATCTATAAAATAAAATCAAACAGACCTATAAAAATCTAATTGCACGTGTTGGTTTAATCTATTCATATCTTTATTATGTTTACATCGCTTATATGGTCATTTGAGGTCAAATCGATAGTTAATTAGATGGCGTGTGGACTAAAATTCACACGAAACGAACCTACATATTCTCTACCCCATGCTCTGTAAACTGTTTCTTTTGGACTTTTGGTAGTTTGGATAAATTTTTTACATTGTTATAAATCAAATATGAGAATTTGAGACAAATCTGTGACCATGAATTTGACAGCTAGTGCCCCTTTAAGGAGGTATTGCCCTTTATAGTAAATTTTTAACAATTTTCATTATTTTGGTAAATTTATTTAAATTTTTACCAAATACTTTACTCTGTTACTAATGGGCAAAGTTCATTATAGATATAATAGTAAGAAGCAAGAACTTCAAACACATCACCATCACCAAAATACAATTTTGTCATGAATCCATTTGTGTCCTTTGTTTAATATGCAAATAGACCAAGGTGAGCGACACAGGCTCTTTAGAGCCTCTAGTTACAGTGTCCCTTTCAACTCTGAGGTTTTCAGATTGAACACTGCATGTGGTATGAGTGCTCGACTGCAATCTTAATTAAATGGAAATGTCAGTTTTTTTACCGATGGTCGGTAGTTGTTTCAAAACATTCCATTTTCTCCAAAAATTAAAACTGAACACGAAACTGCCATTAGTAATGAAAATGTCGTTAAACATCAATCAATCATTTAAAACTTATTTTTACTGACTTTGACACATGTGAGGACTTATACATCTAGAATATGTGTGTATCCCGGCGTTCGAAATTATTTATTAAGTAAAAATGAATTATTATGTCCATTAAATGCTACTTTTATTTCGTTACCTTATCATATACCTATATTACTAGAAGATAAAAATATCGGTCCTTCATTGCAAATCTGGTAATAACCATTCGTTACACAATCATGCATTCAATTTACTTCATTTTTATACGCCCGTCAAAATTTTGACGGGATGTATTGTGGTATACAAATGTCCGGTCTCCGTCTGTCCGGCGTAAAGATGTCGCACCGTAACTTGAGATCAACTCATCCAAATTTCATGAAACTTAATACAGTTGTTCCTTATGATGGTCAAACGATCTGTATTCTTTTTGGTGAAAATAAGATTAAAACTTTTTGAGTTACGGGACTTTGTAACTCAAACAGGGTGTGGATTTTTTCACATGTCGCACCGTATCTCAAACACAATTTATGAAAATTGCTTAAAACTTTACACACTTCTTAGTTATATTAAACTGAAGATCTGTATAATTTTTGGTAATGATTCAAAATTTTATTTTTGAGTTATTGAGTATTTTGTAAAAAAAGGGGGATGGGGTTTTTACATGTCGCGCCATATCTCAAAAACGATTTATGATTATTGCTTAAAACTTTACAAACTCATTAGTTATATCAATAGATCTGTATACTTTCTGGTTTTGATTCAAAATTTTATTTTAGAGTTTTTATTGAGTTTTTTGTTTAAAAAGGTGGGTTTTCACATGTCACGCTGTATCTCAGAAACTATTTATGATTATTGCACTAAATACGATGGGCGTATCATGCGCTCATGGCGCATCTGTTTATTATATGATCAAATGTCGGGAAACTGTGAATTTGTCCATGCGCGAGTACAATATCGGATTATTTTGCTAGAATGTTATCGTTGAATTAATGACCAGAAGCTAAACTTGAACGCAATTCAGCGTAATAATTGTCATAAATGTAACGAATTTTAGATCTCAAGGGGACAAGATAATCAAATGTTATTGAATCAGATATTTTACCTTGCTTTTTTTTGTCTGAATGCGATTATAATCAGATTGCAGATAAGATATTCATGATCGTATCATGTGATATCGTAGGGCCTTGTCATGTGTGGCAAACATTTACATTCGACTTTTATCACATTATAAGACATTATAGGCGAGTGATATGAGAGCCAAATTTACATTTTTAATGCACCTACCTAACACACGGCTAAATTATATATCATTAGAAAGCTAAGAATGTGTACTTTCTAAATATCCCGGTCGTCAAAAGAAATTATGGTGCATTTTTTTTTAAATCGAGGTCAAAGGTCATGGGTGCAATTTCAATTCACGGATACTTCCAGTTGTAAAATCGAGTCAAAACAAATGCAAAAGAAACAATTTTATAGGAATGCTGTATTACTGTTGGGAAAATATATTTCTATCATAATATTAATTAATTTTGGTTGATTTTAACGGTAACACATGTTACATAACGTTTTCTCTCGGAGTCTTTGAAAATCAACCATTTAAGTCACACAAATGTATCTGTAGTCGCCATTGCATTATCTAAATCTTATAATACCTCCATATCATTTGATTGCACGTATTTACAAACATATATCTGCAAATTTGATATAAATAATCCGAAACAAAATATTTGAAGCAAGAGGAAAATATAACATATGACGTATTTTTAATTGTTTAGAAAAGTCCCATGATGAGCTGTTCATTAAAATTGAGGAAGCGTATGGTCTCCTGTTAGTTTGAAAGCCTGCCAACCGCTTCAAGATCAGACAACCATAGAGCAGATTTTCTTTTATTATTGTAGTGCAATATGTTGATATATAAAAAAGAAGATGTGGTATGATTGCCAATGAGACAACTATCCACAAAAGACCAAAATGACACAGACATTAACAACTCATACATCACTAAATCAGATATGATAAGAGTACTAACAAACATAACTAAAATGAGTAAAGTGCTACTAGTATATTTATATCAACAAATTGATAGTTTTAATATAAAACTTCACAAGGAAAATATGATCACTCATTGTACGTCGAACTGTGTTTGATTTTACTTCAGTCGGCCGCCGTGTATCTTGAGATATATAATTAATCAAACAACACTTGAAAAAGTAGTTTGTACTCTTTTTAAATTACGCTAGTGATGACGTTCGGCTACTTTGGCACTAAGTATTACATTTTTTTTATCTTGTTTCACCGCTTCAAACGGAGAACAAGGCTATCCTAATATTGAACCTTTTATTTGGCTTTCTGATGTTAAAATCCCGTTAGCGTATAACCTAAATGATCGAAACGTCGGACCAATGGGATGTTGGACCATTTAGGTGTCGGAATATTGCGATATCGGAATATTATAGCTTCATTTAAACTTGTAATCTCATCATTCTTATCGGTCAACATATCCATACAAAGACAACTTCCATGGCATGGGCATATATCAGTACAGTAGAGGTTTTGCTCAAAGCGGACACAAGATCTACTATATACAGATTGAATTAAAAATTTGGAATGGACATAAGGGATTTGTCAAAGAGACACCAACGCGCTTAAAAGCAGGCAACGGCCAAAAACCACCAATGGGTCGTCAAAGCAGCAAGAAACTCCCAAATCTGGAGGCGTTCTTCAGCTGGCCCCTACTCAAAAATGTACTAGTTTGAAATGATAATGGACGTCATACTAAGCTTCGAAATATACTCAAGAAGTTAAAATAAAAGTTATACAAAACTAAGAAAGGCCAGAGGCTCCTGACTTGGGACAGGCGTAAAAATTGCGGCGGGGTTAAATATGTTTTTTGAAATCTCAACCCTCCCCCTATACCTATACCAATGCGTGAACAGATCAAATCTTGTAGAAAGTTGAATGACATCATACCGGACCGATGTTGCCTTATGCCAACCAAAGTCATACGGAGATCTGTTATTGTTTCTGTAGTTAGGTCGACATTGTCTTGGAAAAAAATAATGCCATGTAGAATGGATGCCCCATTTTTATTGTTTCTAATCTCCTGGTCAGTCAAACTTGTTGATAGTTATCAAAGGTGTGTCCATAAATACGGTGCATTTGTAGTGATAAACCTAAATGTAAAAGAGTAAAAAAAATATTTATAGATAATATACATTCTACTAAAGCCATACGTCTAAGAACTTTGTCAATAGGAATATCGTACGCTTTATTAACTGCCGCAGATTTGTCATCATCTAAAAGCTTAAGACAATACAGAAATGTTTTTAAAGCAGATGGCATAATTTCAATTGAATAATCCAGTGAAATGTTTTAGATAATGGATGAGGTGATTGGATTACAACTCTACCCTATATCTGCTTCCGTAAAATACTAGTAGCTGCATAAAGTGCTTGCAACCAGTTTCGCAGTCACTGCTCAGATCTTTAATTTTGACAGACCGTATATCACAGTCATTTTAAACGGGTAATTTTCCGTCATTACGGCATAAGACAAAATTATAGAGCTACTGTATACAATATTGGATGCACCTTGGCCTTGTTGAAGCTGTATACATATAACTATAAATTGACCATGGTTTTTTAGTTTTTGTTGAAGCTGATAATATGTTGTGTAGTTTTCTCGGCGGCGATCCTCGGGCAGAAATTAAGCCCGGCTCACTGATCAAGTAATTAAAGTTGTTAACCAGAATACTTCCTTGTGTACAGGCACGTCATGTTTAATCGTCGAAATGTTAGTAAAAGCTGTTTTATGTTCAGAACTAAATAGCTCTTTAATTTCTGATTTCAAATTTTGTAGCAAATATTTAATAGCGATGCAAGCTCGATGGTATAAAGATTTAATAGTAAAATTATCATAAGTTATTTTGTAAATCAGATCATTGTAGGAGATATATGTAGTAACACTCAAAACAGCTTGAGTTTACTTCTCAGAGGATACCTTATGAAGTTGTGTAACTTGCTTATAGGCTTTAAATACATTTGCAAAATGTACAAACAGACAAATCAGAATGAGTTGTAGATCTACTGCCCTCGTTGATATGTGAGAAGACACTGGTCGGTAGAATTGGTACATGTAGTACAAAGTCTTTGTACAGACAAAACAGAAGATGATAGGTTGTGTTTACTTTTGAAATATTTATAGCAACTCTTATGATATTTTGTATTTTCAAATGGGATGTTTTCATTTTTTTCATATTCATCGACCAGTCTTCTGTAAACTTATCTTTTCGTTTTCCCACTGCGGAAATACAACTGTATCTTCATTTAAGTGTTTAACTACATAGTTGCTATGTAGTAAATACATGACAGACTATGCATATGTGTCAATAAATGGATATTTTTTTTGCTTTTTAGCAAAGGAAGGGTTTCATTGTGAACTGGACTATGAAAATTTGACACGACTCGGAAGATTTTCTACAATTTTCCGATAGATTCCTTATTTAGAAAGGGGTGAATTCTACGGAACTCAAAAACTATGTTTTACTTTGATTTGATCTTTATTTCGGACGATTTTATATCTATTTAAGCTACACTGAAGTTAAAGATAGAAATAGAGCCGTTTAAATATGATTTATCGTACTCTAAACGCACTTTTAAGTACATGGAAATCGACTAATATATTCAGTAAAAAACGATAACGAAATAGATAAGGGATTCCGGAAATTATAGTGATTTTACCCAACATCATAAAATTACAGAAATTCGTGATTTTAAGAAATGTTGAGATAAAGTCTTGATCTTGAATGAAAAAACGATGACTGACGAGTAATTTGGTGTGTTCTAAAACGGATAGAGAGCAAAAACATTTAATAAAAATTTAATTGTAGATCCGAAAAGGTCGGGATTATGAAAATTTTGGTACAAAATGTCAAATATTTAGAAGGAATGCAAAAGCATGCGGAGTTACAGTTATAAATATTGTTTTTTATTATTTTAAGAATCTAATTCACTTAATTATTATGTCTAAAAGAAGAGATACGACTTATTTCCTTTGCTTGAAAAACATGTCGTAATTTTATAATTTTCAACTAATTTCTGAAATAAACGTCAATTTTACAAAAACTGCACCGTACGATTTTGTGACGACCGGGCAAAAATCAAAGTTTAATCATTATTCTTTCATTTAAAAATAAAATTAGCCGTGTGTTAGGTGGGTGCATTAAAGTCCTTAACTAGACGTCTTTTTCAAATATTACACTCGCCTATTATACCATAATAAACTTACAGGTAACTGTTTAACATAATGATAACTGGTAAGTAAGGGCCTAAAACATTTCAAAGTACAAAAATAAAATTACAGGATATCATTAGATTGAATATTAAATGCAAAACAAAAATCATCAAAACAGCGATATCAGGCTTATCATTTTGTGTACAAAAAAAAACATCAGTGACTATGACTTGAAACAAAAAAGTTAAAAGGTCCAAAAAAAGTACGATATTCGAGAGCATTGACGGCCAAAAATACCCATTTTTTTTGTTTAAAATAGCTTAGGTAATCTATTCCTTGGTAGAAAATCCTTATTATCTCGAACGATTCAAATTCCTGTAAACTGTATTGTGGTCATTTTATCGGTATTTATAAGCCAGAACTTGGCTAGCCATAAAACCAGGCTGAGGTTCTACCCACCATTTTTCGTAAAATGTCCCACACCAAGTTAGGAATTTGGCAGTTGTTATCAAAAAGTTCTGATTTTGTAGCAGTTCAGTTTATCTATTATTCCGTTGTTTCCCTCTGTTTTGGTTTGTGTGACCCGAATTTGTTTTTGCTTAATCGATTTATGTCTATTGAACATCGGTAAACTACGGTTGCTTTTTTTTTTTTTTTTTTTAACTCTGATCGATATGATATCCCTTACTAACAGATTTATAAATGAATATTGTGAAAATATGCATTACTTGAATAACTGCATTACTTTTAAAACTAAATTAACCCCCTTCACTATCAGGAAACATACTAGTGGAGATATTTTCGAACCTGTCGGGCAAATTACTCTCCGAATTTGTCTTAACTGAAAGTGTCAGACTTTGCCTCGACAATGTTGTCCTACTTTTTCTTAACTGTCACGCAACGTAGAAACAAAATTTATTCATCCTTGTCGGAATTTTTTTTTCTAGTGTTAAAAAGTTTCTGATGACTCAACCAGCTCACCTACATGCTTACAAAATAGAACATAGGGACAAAATGCAAGTTCCGTCTATCATCTTGAAACTGCTACAGATAGAGAAAACCTGACAGGGGCAGAAATGCTCAGAATATTTATTGGACCTACCTATGTATATATACATCCAAATTAAGTAGAAGTAATTGCATATTAATAACAGTTATTACCATTTTGTTTTTCAGTTTTTGCCTATTATTTGAAAACTTTACTATAAAACAAAATTTCAAACTTTATGCATCATAAAGTCTTAACTTCACTACAATAATAACAAACACAAAGCAATACATTTAGCCGTGCAGACTAGAAACACAAAGAAAGGGCGGAAAAGTGTAAATGATATACAATAAAATGAAAATGCTTAAGACCTAGCTTCTAAGTAACTTCTAAACGATGTGCAAGTGAGTCTGCCACGTACCCATTTTGGCAGTATCAGATTTCCATCGACCGTGCCGTTTCCAGCAGCGTTCGTTCACATCAGCGTTAGCTGCGACAGTGGCTCCACCCGCCCTTAAAGAATGTAAACCTATGTTTATATCACCACAAACTTCTTTGAGTCTAGCTACTATACACTCTCTAGCTCTGGTATAACTCAGTTTTTTGTTCTTGTAAATCAGCGAACACCGTTTGTCTGATCTAAAAATAGGTTTAAATAAATACTGCTCAGAACTGGACTCAATTTTACAAATACTGAAATACTTGGACAATAAATTATAAGGACAAGCAGCAGACTCACCATTTGAAATAACTAATTTTTCCCCTAATCTATACTGATCAGTTTTGCTTTTGTCAATATCAATCTCTAAATAATTAGTTTTGAAATGAACGTCTTTTCATCGAAGAGAACTAAGCTCATTGTATCTAAAAAATCCAGAGAAACCTTAAAATAGCTATATCATCACTGTCTTTACATTTTATACAAAGTTCAATAATAGATTCCGAATCAATATGTTCCTTTTTAACTTTCGGTTTCTGTGGTTGACGTTTAGATGACTCCAAATGGTCACAAATGCATTTTCTGTGGGATCTAAAAAAAACCTTGTACTGTATGTGCCCATTTTATACCGTAAAACGCTTACTGAACTACACTATAAGATGAACCTGTGTCTATCAGTTTGGTTAAATATAAGGCTCCATGTATAGGCTTTGCTGGCAAATATAGTCCACCTTGTTTCAATATAAATCTCTCCCACCGTTTATAAGCATAAAAATATTTATTGTTAGTATTGTCACTCCTGGACTGCAGTAAATACGATGACATCTTACGTCCCAATTCGTCAAAATCAGCCGAAAGAATCCCTCCATCTTGTATTTTCTCCAACACCCTGTTTTTCAGACCGATACTTGTAGGAAAGAATGAAATAAATTAAAACCTTATTTTCATAGCCAACATCCTGAAATCTGTGGATTTTCCGAACATACCATTTCTACCTCGGCCTTTTTTGATAACTGTTGCTGGTAATATTTTACTATCTTTAATGAACGATTCGAATTCTCAAACATTACCGTATACTTTGTGTAAAAGTGGCCAATATGGTGCTGAAACCCATAAAGGAACAAATAAAGTGCTATCTGCTTTATCTTGTATAATTTTGTGTATACATCGGGATATGTCTGAAGGTGGTGGCACAATCCAGTTATTATCTTTACCCACTGTCTATTGAAAGCATCAATACCCAGTGTTCCTAGACACCAGTGTTTAGTATTGAATATGCCACATTTTGCATTGTAATCAGTGGCAAACCCATCTACGGTATGTGGACCCCAATTCTGATTAAGATATTCAAAAGTAATATCGTCTATCTCCCAATCATCGCAAACAATAGTTTTGCTAATTTTATCTGCTTTAACATTCTCTTGTCTAGGTACCCACTCTGGTACGATCTTAATGCTATTTGATTCACATACATTTGCTATTTTAATTGCAATATTTTGTAAATCAGATTTCTTGCTGTCCTTTTTTATTATGTTTACAACGTTCTGATGATCTGTGTGCCACTTAACTGTTTTGGCCTTTTAATGACATAGATATAGACTGCAGTACTCTATAAACTGCCTCAAGCTCTCTCCAAGTACAACTTTTCAATTTTTCTCCATCGTTTTAACTACCCATAATCTCTTCGTCTATGGCTTTTACCAAATAGCCACCGTAACCTATGCCCGAGGCATCAGTGTATACTACACTCGAGTATTGCTCAACAATATGCAATTCTCTGCCATTCATTTTCTCTATATTTTCCTTCCAGAAAATTATCTCATCAAGAGATCTACTGTTCAACAGAACATTAGCATTCTAGCTTGATTTCTATAAAATACATTCGTACATACTTCTTGTACGTAGTCTAACTACAGGACCAACTGCCCCTTGCATAGATATGATCTGACCAATTATAGAAGCAATAAACCTTGCCGAAACGTGTATTTCTCCTTTACCTATTTTGTGTATAATTCTATTTAAAGTATCTAACAATTTGGAAAGTCGCCTTTCCGTGACTGAAACCTGGCCTAATTTGTCAAATTGCCATACTAAACCCAGCCATACCACATTTTGGCTAGGTGTCCAATTGCATTTATCTTCTGCTATAGAAAACTCAGAAGCTTTCAGTACTTTCTGAACAACTATGCTAGTTTCTTGGGCCTTACTTATCTCGTCAGCCCCGCCTAAGCCATCGTCTAAATACATGATAATTTTCAAACCTGAATTTCGTAAATATTTAACAATACACCTTACAACTTTGGTGAATATATAACCAGCAGTAGATATACCATATGGTAAAACATTAAAGACGTAATATTTTGTTTCACGATTTTTGACCCAAGCAAAACCTAAATATGTCTTGTGTGGTTCGAATATCTCTACATGATGGTAGGCCGATCTCAAATCGTAAATAAAGCAGTAATCTCCCTTCTTAAACATTTGACCGACTACGCTAGCATCTTCGTATTTAAATCTGAATTGATGAAGATGTGGGTTAATGTGTCTACAATCTAAAACTAATCTTAATTTGTTTTTATTGTTAGCTACCGTCAACGGATTGACCACTTTAGGTTTACATGAAAATTCTTTTATGCATCCTAATTCTATCAACTTTAAAATCTCATTTTCTACGAAATCTTAATTTTCTAAAGACGACTTGTTGTTATTAAAAAATAGCTCACTTGGCTCTGTGTGAAAAGGTATTTTATATCCATGTTCTATGATATCAATTACTGTCTCGTTAGCGCAAATAATATTACGCCAATAATCAATTGAACTTCTTAATTTACCTATAGGTGAATTACATGAAACTATAGCATTTTCTCTACCAAAATTAACAGATAAATCAATACTAAATCATCTAGTACTTATCTTATCAGACTTTTCTTTCTGAGTTTGTCAACCCTGTTTATAATGGTCTGACCTCCAATGTTCTGATAAACCACACTCATAACATTTTCCGGGTCGATGCACCACAGGAATGTTAACTGCACTCTGTTGATTAACTGAGTGAATCGAGTAGACTGTGGGGCACTGTAAGGAGTTGTACGTGTCTTAAACTTTGTGTCGCTCTTCATTTTCCTCGACGCTTTGTTTTCTGTTCGTATTATGCGTTTTCGTCTTCTGAATCATCTACAAGGTTGTGCGTTTCATACTCGGTAACTGTTCTCTATCCGTTCTCGGACTGATCCGCGAGCTTAATCAATTTTTGTCGATGATTAAGAATGTCCAAACCTTCACAAATGTTCCTCATCCCGCCCTCTGTACTTTCGTTGTTGTCCTGCGATTCTGTTAGAATACTTCTGGCCTCTTTCATCTTGTTGGCGATTTTTGTGTTAACCTTGAACTGCTCTTCGTTTCCCTTTCGCTTGAAAACGTAATTTTCAGTGTTCATCTGCTGAATTTTTGACATTTGAGTTTCTGATAGTTGCCTTTGCGTTTCGTGAACGGATCTCTGAAACGTGTCTAAACGACTAGATATTAATCTGTCGATGCTCTGCAGTATCTCGTTTTGGTTCTGGCTCATAGCATCTTTAATTTTCCGGTCAATGAGCATGTTTATTTCTGCCGGCTCCGACATGTTTAGTGTTGAACGTCTGCGGCTAGAAAATTAAAAAAAAAAACCGCTTTCACCTCATTAACATAATGACACTTATTAACACAATCCAAATCATTGGTCCACGTTACCACGTGTACAACTACACATAACAAAACCCGCCAAAAACATACCGTTCTTATAAAACGTTCTATTTGGACAACATTTTCCCGCTATACTCCGAAACGCGGGAAAATACATTTATCAACATGACAAAATCTACCAAAAATGTCAATGGTCGTACTCATTAGTCCACTCCTTATTGGGGTGATTGTTGTTTGGTGACATCTTTTGTATGTATTTTCCGTTTTGCGTATTATTTTGAAACCATAGAAGTGTGAATCAATTATTTCATAAATTTTTTTTTATATAAAATGTTCATTCCCCACCCTCATATCATCCATCTTTCCCTTCCCACCACATCTTATCACTCTCTTACTTACACTCGCTCTTCTTCCTCTCACACACATCCACTCACTAATCTGTCACACATATACTCTAATCTCACACACGGAAACTTTCTCCCCTCTCTCCAAAACACACCAACACTCAGTCAGTCACTCACACACACCATCTTCCTCTTACACATACTGTCTCCTTTCACACATTCTGTCTGCTAATATCCCCTATCACACACACACACTCTCTCTTATCACACTCTCTCTTCTATCACACACTTTCTCTCCTATCACACTCTCTTTCTCTCCTCTCTTATCACACTCTCTCTCTCTCCTATCACACTCTCTTATCCCACACTCACTAATCCTATCACTCTCTCTCTCTCTCCTATCACACTCGCTCTCCTATCACACTCGCTCACCTATCACACTCTCTCTCCTATCACACTATCTCTCTCTCCTCTCCTATCGCACTCACTATCTCTCTCCTATCACACTCTCTCTCCTATCACACACTCTGTCTCATCATTCTCTCTCTCCTATCACTCTCTCTCCTATCACACACTCGCTCGCCTATCACACTCTCTTTCTCTCCTCTCTTATCACACTCTCTCTCTCCCATCGCACTCTCTCTCCTATCACACACTATCCCTCTCTCCTATCACACTCTCTTTCTCTCCTCTATCACACTCTCTTTCCCTCCTATCACACTCTTCCTCTCCTATCACACTCTTTCTCTCTTCTATCACTCTCTCTCTCTCTTCTATCACTCTCTCTCTCTCTTCTATCACTCTATCCCTCTCCCTTCGATCCCACTCTATCACTTATAGCCCAACACTTCACTTTAGCACAACCTTTTACTTTAGCCCAACCTTTCACTTTAGCCCAACCCTTCACTTTAACTCCACCGTTCGCTTTAATTCTATCCTTAATTTCTACCCTTAACTTTAATCCTACCGTTTACTTTAACACTACCCTTTACTTTAATCCTACCGTTTACTTTAACATTACCCTTTACTTTAAGACAACCCTTCACTTTAGCCCAACCCTAAACTTTAACCCAATCCTTACTTTTAGCCTTAACTTTAACACCCCTACATCACCCATAACCTACATCGACCGTAACCTACATCACCCTTAACCTCTTGACCTTTAACCAACTTACACCCCATCATTTCCCCTACCCTGCACTACACTTAACCCTTACTCCTATACATAAACAAATGCCTCTCCTAGTGAATGCTCTGTATACGACTGTTTCCCATCCACATGAGAAATATCAATATGACAGAAATTCAAAATGGCCAAGACAGTACAGGCGTTCTACTCCTTCAGGGCTGTGGAAACCACAGTCCATCGGGGAGGACGCCACTGCCTACCATTGTCTGGGAAAGGTTGGTACTCGTCCCTTCAGTTAACCTTCATTAGGTAAGAGTACAACACTAAATAAGAAAATCTATGCGATTTATTTCAATGAAAATGTCATACTTCAACGGTCTTATAACATTTTACAATTTGCAATATATACCTGTATGAAGAACCAACTTTTTTGTTTTCATTTGCATATCACTTTTTTTAATATTCTTGACCCTTTTTGTGTTCAGGTAGCTAAAAAAAATCTTACATTTTGTATGCACAAAAAATATTAAATGAGATGAAATAAAGGGTGCTAACTGTGACAATCCTTAAGTCATTGATAATATATAACATAACAAATATACGCTAATTAACAGATTGCTCAATGTATGTCAAAATTAGTTCACTTGTAATCATAGTAATTACTGAACTGTAGAAATGTCAACTGAACATTAATATCGTAAATTTTAATTTATATTATATGGATTTTTCTAATGAATTAATAGTGAAAGGCTGTTGATTTTCTATAAGAAATTACTTACGTTTATCATTGAATCAACACAAGGGTACGTAATGCCTTTGTAACGAGTCATACCAACAGAGAAGGTGCGTTTATATCAGACTCAAACATTTGATGATTGAAAAGCAGATCAACTACAACTACATCATTAAATCTGGAAACAGAGAAATGCGTTTAAATAATTTTGACCGACCGTGCAAGGGCTGCATAGCCAGTCAAGGTTGTTAAAAACTTCCGTTTGTTGTTTAAATAACGAAAAACAAAAGATTCGTTTTATTACAAATGTTTCAATTTTAAGTGTATTTTTCGAAAGTATTTTCCATATATACAAGTGTGGACACAGATGAGTGTGGATAGTATGTATGGATGTTTGACAGTGTCTTATGACAAAATGAGTTCTATGTTTTTTCTATATGGTGTTATTAACTATGTTGCACGATGACAA